>NC_136650.1:10098090-10235590 GCF_949748355.1 Melanostigma gelatinosum | reverse complement strand
GTGTACGGGTGCTTCGAGTCATATGTAGCCTTACAGGAGGCCTTCTTTTCTAGACGACAACAAGATGGCGAGACCCTACAAGAGTTCTCCCTCGCCTTGATGAGCAGTATGGAGGCTGTAAAACAGCGCGCGCCTAGCGAGATGCTAAATGCTGAAGTGTTGTTGCGAGACCAATTTGTGGAGCACGTTCTAGATGGTGCACTCCGCCGTGGCCTAAAACAGTTTGTCCGTGGGAAGCCGACCGCAACTTTGCTTGACGTCAGGGGGGAGGCAATTAGGTGGGAACAGGAGGGTTTGCCAGGTAGCATGAGAGGCCGAAGTCACTCTGTTCCCTCTGTCCTTGGTAGGTACACAGTACGGCATTCATGGTGGTTCTCCGGGGATGGTTAACTCACCCCAGCTGCCAGAGATGCTTGAAATGTTGAAGAAGCAGCAACAACAGCTAGATCAACTTACTCAAAGCATTGCTCTGTTACAGAACTCCCAACCGCGTAATCGTGCACCTCGTCAGGGCCCCATCATATGCAGGCGCTGTCAACAGCCTGGTCACTTTGCCAGAGAGTGCGACGGGTTTCGCATCCCTCCCCACCCTCCATCCTCGCAGGCCCCGCCACCATCTGGTAGGCAGCCCTATTCAGCTCAGGCTTCGGAAAACTAGCACCCACCGGACTGCAGAGCCACAGTTCGGTTGGGCCCTCGGCTGGCTCCGGGTTTGTTTTGTGTGGTGCGGCGGACGCCTCAAAGTTGATGTCCTCGTGTCCACATGTTGATGTGGACATGGGTGGAATTAAGGTGCCTTGCTTGGTGGATACAGGATCCATGGTGTCTACTGTCACAGAGAGCTTCTTCCTCCAGCACTTCGAGCCGTGGGGTCAAGAACGACTCCAATCTTGTCACTGGCTGGAGCTTAGAGCCGCTAATGGGTTGCCCATTCCCTACATTGGCTACCTGGAGCTAGATGTGGGGCTGTGTGACAAATTGATGCCACGCTGTGGGGTGTTAGTCGTAAAGGACCCCCCGGGTGATTTGTCCCGTTCGGTGTCTGGTGTGTTGGGGATGAATGTGATTCGCAGGTGCTACAGAGAGCTCTTTGGCCAGTATGGCCAAGCTTTGTTTGACTTTCCCCCAGTATCTGGGGCACCAGAGTCTCTCGTGCAGGCGCTGCAAAAGTGCCATCGTGCCAGTGTGCAGGCCCCGTTGGGCGCTGCAGGAAAAGTGAAGATCCGGGGTAAGAAGGCTTGTCGTATCCCAGGTGGCATGATGCAGGTAGTGGCGGCTACATGTGCTGAGCAGTACTCTGGTGCCACTGTGTTGTTCGAGCCCTCTGACACTGGCTTACCTGCTGGATTGCTTGCATCACCTGCCCTGGTCGGTGTGATAGGGGGCACAGCCTACATACCGATTGTTAATGTAGGCTCCACTGATGTGTTGCTTTATCCCCGCACAATTGTGGGCACCTTGGATACTGTGAATGTTGTCAGTCTGCCCACAGGAGTTACAGAGAGGTCATCTAGTGTAGCCACAGTGGCATCTCAGTCTGTTGGTCCAACGGTGGATGAACAGCTGGAGGCCATTGACCTGTCTTCACTGTCCGCTGAAGAGAAGGATCAGGTGAGGTCCCTTCTTGGGAAGTACTCCTCAGTATTCTCTGCTTACGAGGGGGATTTGGGTTGTACCAACTTGATGGCGCATGATATTCCGCTCTTGGATGACATCCCTGTAAGACAACGCTACAGGCGTATCCCTCCATCAGAGTACGAGGTAGTAAAAGAGCACATCAATCAGCTACTGGAAACGCAGGTAATCAGGGAGAGTAGCAGTCCCTATGCTTCCCCCATCGTTCTGGTAAGGAAGAAGGATGGTAGTCTGCGCCTGTGCGTTGACTACCGCCAACTTAACAGCAAGACCAGAAAGGATGCGTTTCCTTTACCGCGTATCGAGGAATCCCTGGATTCACTGACAGGTGCTCGCTGGTTTTCCACCATGGATCTGGCCAGTGGGTACAACCAGGTCCCAATGGCTGAGAAAGACAGATCCAAGACAGCATTTTGCACCCCATTTGGTTTGTTTGAGTGGAACCGCATGCCCTTTGGGCTCTGCAACGCCCCCAGCACCTTCCAGAGGTTAATGCAGCGCCTATTCGGGGACCAACAGTGCCAGTCACTACTTCTCTACCTTGACGACATTGTGGTTTTCTCTTCCTCAGTAGAACAGCATCTGGAGAGACTGGAGGTGGTGCTGGGTCGGCTTCAGCAGGAGGGTCTTAAGGCGAAACTCTCCAAATGTGCATTTTTCCAGCAGGAAGTGCATTACTTGGGTCATGTCATCTCGGACAAGGGTGTCTCCACCGATCCGAGCAAGATCGAGGTGGTGGCTAACTGGCAGCCGCCTTCTACAGTAGCCGAGCTGCGGTCTTTTCTGGGGTTTGCCAGCTATTATCGTCGCTTTGTGGAGGGCTTTGCCAAGCTGGCAGCCCCTCTCCATAAGCTGGTAGCCGAGCTAGGAGGCACCAAGGCCAGAAGGAGGGCAGGGTCAGACGTTCTTGAGAAGTGGACAGAGGAGTGCCAGCGTAGCTTTGGTGCGTTAAAAGCCAAACTCACCACTGCACCTGTCCTGGCCTATGCTGACTTCTCCTTGCCCTTCATTCTGGAGGTGGACGCAAGTTTTGGTGGGCTAGGCGCGGTGCTCTCACAGGAGCACGGAGGTAAAGTTAGACCGATAGCATACGCCAGTCGAGGTCTGAGACCCACTGAGCGCAATATGTCGAACTATAGCTCGATGAAACTCGAGTTCTTGGCCCTTAAGTGGGCCATGACCGAGAAATTCAGGGAGTATTTGCTGGGCCAAAAGTGCCTTGTTTACACCGACAACAATCCATTGAGCCACTTGTCGTCTGCTAAACTGGGTGCGACCGAACAGCGGTGGGCGGCCCAACTTGCATCCTTTGACTTTGAGTTAAAGTACAGGTCAGGGAAAAGCAATCGGAACGCTGACGCCCTTTCCCGGCAGCATCCACCAGGTGAGCAGCACATGGAAGCCATGGTCCCTGGCACCTTGCTTCCGGAACCGTTACAGCGAGCATTGCAGTTGGGGAAGATTGAGGCAACCCAGGCTGCGGTCACGGTCTTGCCTAATCGCACACTGTCTGACATCTGTTCTCTCCAGCAGGCTGACCCAGTTATCCAGGCAGTCTCGTTGTTCTGGAGACAGAAGCAGCATCCTAACCATGAGGAGCGGAAACATTTATCTCAGCCCGCCTTGGTGCTGCTCCGACAATGGGACCGCCTGGTTGATCAGAACGGGGTCCTTTGTCGTCGGATCTTCCGCCCTGATGGTGCAGCAGCAACGTTCCAACTGCTGCTGCCGGCTGTCTTAAAGAACGAGGTTCTAACAGGGGTTCATCAGGAGCACGGTCATCAAGGTGTGGAGAGAACGTTGGAGCTCTTGCGAGCTCGCTGCTACTGGCCAGGTATGTCTTCTGAGGTGGCAGACTGGTGTCAGACCTGTGAAAGATGCCAAGTGGCCAAAGACACCCAGCCAGCTACTCGTAGCTACTTGGGGCATTTATTGGCTTCCCGTCCTAATGAGATTGTAGCCATTGACTATACTGTGTTGGAACCTGCCCATAATGGATTGGAAAATGTTCTGGTGATGACAGATGTTTTCAGTAAATATACACTGGCTATTCCCACCCGTGATCAACGTGCCTCTACAGTGGCACAGGTTTTGGTCGCAGAGTGGTTTTTCAAGTTTGGTGTTCCTGCCCGTATACACTCAGACCAGGGCCGCAACTTTGAAAGTTCCCTGATCCAGCAGCTGTGTGGTCTTTACGGCATTGGAAAATCTCGCACCACCGCCTACCATCCGGCCGGTAATGGGCAATGTGAGCGGTTCAATAGAACTCTCCACAACTTGCTGCGCACACTACCTGTCTCTCGAAAGAGAGATTGGAATTCTTGCCTGCCACAGGTCCTATACTGTTATAACACCACTCCCCATCAGGCCACTGGTGAATCCCCCTTCTTCCTCATGTTTGGTCAAGAACCCAGGCTGCCGGTCGATTTCCTGCTGGGCAGAGTTCAGGATCCGGTGGAGGGAAACGTCCACGAGTGGATCCAGGAGCACCGGACTCGGCTGCAGGTAGCCTTTGAGGGAGTTAGGGAGAGGTTGAGGTTGGCGGCCGAGCGTCGCAAAAGAAACTATGACCAGCATGTTCGAATTGCGCCTTTGAGGAAAGGTCAATTGGTATTATTGAGGGATTTTAGTGTGAGGGGACGTCATAAAATCCAGGATCTGTGGTGTCCTGTGGTGCATAGAGTCCTGAAGGCACCTAAGGATGGTGGCCCAGTTTACACCATTGCACCGGTGGATGACCACAGTAAGATCAAGCAAGTCCATCGGAACCGGCTAAAAGCCGTGGTTGGAGCTGACTCCCCAGGTCGTGGCTCCACCAGTAGCCCATGTTCCATGGACGTGCCACTCTCTGAGGACGAGTCCTCATCCGATGGTGATCTGTTGATGCTGCAGCAGCAGGAATGTCTTCGAGCAACCCCTATCTTGACATCTGCTAGACCAACTGCAGCGACACCAACCACCTTGGGGCTGCTACCCCCACCATTCGACCCGGTGTCCGCTGTGCCAGACCCCGTAGTGGCTCCCGCTATCGTGAGGACGAATAAACCATCTGCCTCCTGGGCTGGCCCACTATCCAGTCCACATGATGGTGGTGATGTGGCCGTATGTCGGACCATACGGTCAACTGCTGGTCAGCATTCTAATGTGCACCATCTTCCCAGATCAGTGGAGAGAATCACAGACAGGCCTGCAACTCCCCCTGGTCCGGTGTCTAATGCAATGCTTGCTGTGTTCAGGCCCTGGAGTTAGTTCAAACCAAGTTTAGTCTTGTCTGTTCCATCGTCGGGGCGGCGATGCAAGAAGGAGGGGTAGAATGTAGCAGAAGGGAGCATCGGTGTCCCTTTAATTACCGGGCCAATCGCAGTGGGCGGGCATTGCATAAATGCGCCAGGGATCCCCTCTGCTCCCTCCTGACGTCAAACGCGTGTCCCGCTTCCGGTTTGCTGGACATCCGCCGCTGTGCAGACTATCTCTGGGGCTCCCCTCGTCCTGCACAGGTGATTCACCTGCGGAGCTGTCGGTGAGTCACGATTGGGTCCTGATTTAAATATACTCGTGTTCTGTTAGTGACAGTGCTTTGCTTGTATAGCTTCCGGTAGCTACGCTACATGCCCTCCTCCCCCCCCTTCTGGAGCCGACGCACATTGCCTGATCGGTAAGGTGATTTTATTCTGTTAGTTTATATACTTTGTGTTAATTATCCTTTTATTCATTTTTTGCTATCCCGTATTACAGGGGACTTTTGGTTGGGTTCAAGCGGAACGCCGCCAGAGCTGCGGCTACAGCTAACCCTGCGTAAATTAAGGACGCTGCTGTTTTGTGTACCGGTGTTTTGTCTATGGCCTTGGTTCAACTAACTGCGTTGGCCTACGGGATTGGTGTACTTTGACCGGCGCTGTGTCGCCTACAGAGTCTGACGCTGCTGTTATCAGCACTGCGCCCCTGTCTTGTGCTGTTGTTAGCAGGACCATTGTATTGGAACCACGTCTCCTGCTCATCTGTATAATGAACCTGAGTGTCTTTGGGACCCTGATACAGATCAGGGGAAAGTGAATCTCTAGGTGCAACTCCTAGGGTGGCGTTGTTGTGCGCTCTAAAACAGTTCCTCCACCTATCGCCACACTATGGAAGCCCATTGGTTAATTTCAAAGATGCAGGCGTGGCACGTTTGTACGTGTATGACACCTGGGTGGAGGCCTTGAACGTCCGTTCACATTGGCCCCTCCCAGAAGGCGTTTTCTTCTGTCAGTGTGTGTGAGATGTTGAATGAGAGAGGACCAGGGAAAAGTGTGCTCTGCTGGGGCGTTGTCCCTGTATCTCACTGTCTATTGTTCCTTCCTTATCTATCTGAAGATGGCGGCCTGTTCCTTGTGGCGCAGTTAAATCAGTAGTCTTCCTCCTGCTTCTCCCTGGCCCTAGCGTGTACTGTGTGTATTGTATGAGTGGTTAATAGAGCTGCATAAGCTAATGGTTATCAAAACTGCAAATAAGATAGTGATTAATTAAAGCTATATATAAGCTAGTGGCTGATTAAGCTGTGTATAAGCTAGCTGCTAATTAAACTGTATATAAGCTAGCTGCTACTTAAAGCTGCATATAAGCTAATTTTATCAACAAGTGTGCTTTGGATGCAGTGTTGAAACACCGAGTGAGCTTCTGTTAGGGAACGTTTCATATGAAGCTTCCATTGAACATGTGATAGGTGGGGTTAATCTGCTTCAGCAAAAAAGTATAAACGCATGAATTCCCTGTTTAGTTATTACGATGATGATTTTCAATGATTTTACGGACTTGTGGTGCTGATGAAACATGGAAATGTTGGTCCAAGAGGCTTTTTTGTAGAGCACATTGAGCTTAACTCAATTTCAAATCAATACAGGCTTATGGTGTGAGCTGTTTTTCCAAAAAGACGACAAATAAAAACAAAAGGACACAAACTCAATGGGGTTCTGCCACAGCTCCTTTACCAGTGAGATACAGCTTTCTCCATGTAAGTTAAAGCTCATGATATTTCTGTGTGTTCACAGGTGAAGAATGGTCACATCAAGAGAATCACGGACAATGACATCGACTCCCCGGTGTTGGAGGTGGAGGGGGCAAACGTCAGGTGAGTTTACGTTTAACTGATTCTTCAGCTCGGCTCAACCTATTACAAGCACGCGTCACCCTCCTTCATCTCCCTTGTCTTTCTGTTTCATCTACTCCCTGCAGTACCACGTATATAACGTGTCCCGCAGACCCCAAGAAGACATTGGGCATCAAGCGTCCTTTTCTTGTTATGATAATCAAGAATATCGAGAAGTATTTCGCCTTTGAAGTCCAGGTAGGGTAGGCATTCCTGCAGATGCAGACGACTTCCATGTCTTGGTGTCAGAACAAACAAATCTGTGACGCATATGGGTTTGTTCCTTGAAGTCACCAGATTCATGCTTCCTTCCCATCTTTGAAAAAAACAAAAAACGTTTAGGTGTTAGATGATAAAAACGTTCGCCGGCGGTTTCGGGCAAGCACCTGCGCAAGCAGGACACGAGTGAATCCGTTCAGCTGCACCATGCCTATGAGTCCGGCCGATGGCTGGAACCAAATCCAGTTTAACCTGGCGGACTACACCAGGAGGGCCTACGGGACAAACTACATCAAGACGCTGCGTGTACAGGTTAGTGCACGGACACGGACGAGGAACCAGCCGTCTCCAGATGCACTTGTGTGACTGTAGCTCCTCATTTCTGATGCTAACTTCTGAATCGTTTTCCTCTCAGATCCACGCCAACTGTAGAATACGCAGAGTTTATTTCTCAGACCGACTGTACTCGGACGACGAGCTCCCTGATGAGTTTAAACTCTACCTGCCTGTCCAGAACCAGAAAGCTAAGGTGAAACGTCACACACACACACACACACACACACACACAGCATATAACCGCACAATTAATAGGGGAATGAATCTTTTGGTATCTCATGATTCAATTCAATTTCTATTCTTCGGGTCACGATTCAAAACGATTCCAGATTCAACATCAATCCTCAATTCAGTACGTTAGGGTGCTAATTTCAGGATCCACTGTGCGCTAATACTGTAAATGCGGTGTGGCAAATAATGGCTTTAAAGCAGAATACAATGTGTGTGAGATTATGAAATGCTTTCCTTTGAAAAGGTTATATCAACCTGCAAACACACAAATGCAAAATGTGACATTCATTCATGCTAAACTTACACTAATAAACACTTTTTATAAAGAAGTTTAGTATTTCTCAATTCTCATTGACTTCAAAAATATAATGATCAAGTTATACAACAAATGAACGTAAACACCTCGGTTGCTGTGTTGCTGCTACTGTGGAAATGTTACACTGTTATTGAAGTAATATATAGAATACACATCACAGTGATGCTACTTATGGATCTTTAGAAGTTTGTCTGACACTTGTTTGTGTGTGTGTTTGTTTCTTGCAGCAGTAGAGATGCTGGTCCTACTCTATTCCACCAGACCTGTCATGGAGTTCAGCTGTATTATTTTCTGTGTTTATTAGTGTGACTTTGTGATTTGTAAATTTTGAGTGCCGTCTTCTGTTGCTTTCTGCAAAATAAAGTTTTTTTATGGACTATTATCTGCCCTCAAAGTTTTCAATGCTAACTGTAATAGTTTAAAGATGATATCAGTTTTTTAGGAACAATAGTTTGTGCCACGCATTCTACAGCAGCCATGTTACATGCGCTAGAAAAGATCATAACCAGTAAATTTAGGATACGCCACTGTTAACCTCTAATAAAATGAAGGCTCAATAGACGGGTCCATTCGTCATATAAAACAATTCAACTTAAAGATGCATCGTCAGCATTACATACCATTCCAAGAGCAGACAGCGCAGTAGTAATGTGGAAACAGCAAGTGCTACAAAGAGACGAACTGGGAGATGCAACAAATCCTCAGAAGAACTCTGACGGTCTCATCTGAAGCTTCTCGTGTTAAACTCACTTTATTTTACTTTTTCAAGAAATCTCACAACATAAAGACAGAAATAAAAGTAAACTTAATTGAGGCAATATAACTCAGATTCATACAAATGAAAATAATGTTATTTGAGTTGTGTCACCATGGTTGTGTCTACCATTGAATGTGTCCAGTATGTTCTGATACCGACTGATTTTATATCTGAAAATATACTCAAAACATTTAGAATTCAATTTATTTTTACAGTAGGCACTTCAATTTCATTAAGGAATGCCAACACAGTATTCTTGATGAATGGTGTTACAGTATTAACCTGAAATGTGCTCAATGAGGAAAGAACAGAGTCATCATGATCAGTCAACTGTCACTCTGCATTTGGAAAGCAGTTCACAACATAGAAAAGTAAAATGACACAGTATCTCACTTTTATATGGTGATATCCTGTTTGGCAACTTTTAAATCAGGTCAAACCAAGAAATAGAGTCTTTAGAATTTAAATACTGTTTGAAGCTCTCATTACCTCTGCAAAGAAAAAACCATAACAGTAAGCCAAACTTATAGGTCAACAAGCAAGTCACAAAACATACAAATTATTTCAACAAAACATACCTTCCTTGCATGATTGACATTACTTTAAAAAAAATATTCTAATCTATTGCTTTAGTCAACAGCATGCAATTCTTTAATTAAAGTGCAAAAACATTCATTGGTACAAATCAGTAAATCAACTATTGCATTAAATAATTGATTTAAGACAAAACAAATTATAATTTGGCACAACATAAATAAAGACACTCACACCGACAAATAAAATGATACAAGTACAAAATAAACCATCTGACAAGTCAAATGCAACACAAGTGCCATAACAAATGACACGCGTGTAGCATGTACCATTACACTCGGGGCTTGCATTGATGTTGTTTGAGACAGAAGAGAGGCTGCCTGCAGGTCCACAACTTTACAAATAAAGGTCACAAAAACTTCACTTTTTTAGCATCTTTTCCTTCAGTTTCTTGTCTTTAATCGTTCTTGTTTTACAAGTCCTTGTGTTACACATTCCCGTGATACTCAACTACTGCACTGCATCAATCTGTGTATTTGGCTTCATCATTCCTCTGTTGCCCTTTTGGACACAAGAAAAGAAGTGGCTTCTCAACCACCGATATTGAAACGACATATTCACATCAGCTCCGTGGTGGCAGGACCCTCGTCCCTCCTGTGCTCGCTTGGCAGTGGTTCACAGATGTGCACACATTTTCCAAAACTCGAGGAGTGCTTGGTTACAAGAAGAGTTTCCACTTTTAAAGTTAAAGAAATTGCCACTAATCTTAGTTCGACCTCATGAATCATCAACCCGCACATTTACTTTTTTTTTAATTCAAATAGAAATCCAAGTGCTATTTCACTTTGGGCCCAGGATTATTTAAAGTTGAAAAGTCCAATGCTGGAGACAGATATTAAGAGCGGGGGGTGTCTGCGTATGCCGAGGTCAATACATGAGGCTGACCACAAAAGTATGTTTGCCCAACTAAAGTGGAATGCTGCTTCGAAGCAAACACTTCTCTTGTTGTTCGAATCATTTCCTGGCATACTGTGGTTCATTTCTCTTTGGTGCAAAATTCAAGAAGTCAAAAACTATTTTCCTGTTGCTGCTTTTCACCGACCGGTTCATAAACACAGGGCTTTTTATTAAAGTCACCTTAACTTGCTCGCCAGTCAGTCATTGAGTTGTCCAGCAGGCTGCGGTGCGTGTTTACAACATGACTTGTGTGTGCGTGTGACTGTGTGAATGCGCGGCACTATGTCGTGGTCCCATGATGAATGACATAGTAGTCATGGACGTACATCAACACGGCGACAGGCTGGCCAATGATGAGCGAGATCCACACCGCAGCATTGCCATAGTTTCCAGTCAGGAAACGACCCACGAACCAAGCCAGAGGAACCTGAAGGGATGAAAGGTCAGAGGTCAGAAAGTGTGTTTGCCTACAGCAGAGGAGAGAAAGATGGAGGGTTGAAAGCTCCTTACCTGAGCCATCATTCCCATAAAGGCCCACAGTCTAAACATCTTCAGAGGAATACTCACCAGGTACTGAGGAGAGAAATACAAATATCAGACACAGAACTTTTTTTTCTAAAAATCTTTTTATTTCGGCACATTTATGATTTAGCCGTCTACTTCCTGCAAGCCAGCACCTCACAACTGTCAGCTAACAACCGTCCACAACAGGCCGCTTCATGTACAGACATGAAGTAAAACCTGCACAGGATTTGAAGTTGAAGTAGCAGATATGTAGACTTTACCTCGTGGAAGAAGGCAGATATCAGGAAGACTGCAATTTGAGCCAGAAACTTGTTGACTCCCTTCCTCAACACTGGCTTATAGAAGTGTCTGTAACACACACACACACACACAACGATTAGGCACTCGACAAATCACACTGGTCTCTAGAATGTGGCGGAAAAAAACCCCAAATAAATGGCGGCCCACAACTTGATTTCTTTTGGATTTTATTTCACAAAGAGAACCTGAAGCCGACACGGTTTCAACGCCGAATGAGTAAAAGTTTGGTGCTCACCTCAGACACCACTTGTGAACCGGAATATTCCAGTTGGACCAGAAATATGTGACGGACTCAGAGTTCCTGAAATGAACAACAATTGCAGTTTGAGAATTGGACTTCCAAGATAATTGGTTGTTCTGAATGATGACGACATAGTTTAATGAATACGCTTTCATTCCTGTGACGTGTGACACATGATCCACTTCAATTTAGAGGAATCACAGCTGACGATACGTGAACTTGCTGCTTTACCCTCGTGATCAAATGGCTCAACATGTTGAAAATGTGACGGCGTTTCTTTACAGGTGTGCACACTGTATTTGTGTGCGCACGTAATCATGGGTGATGTTGACGTTCCTTCAACTCACCACCAGTCTTTGTAGAACTCTCTGTCTCCAAACTGCATCAGCTCTGCCACAAAGTTCATAGTAGAGTGGAAAAACCAATAGAAGAATATTAACCATATCAGATGGTTAGGGACCTGGGAGAGGAAGAGGAGGAGAAGAAGAGGGTCACGGGAGATGTTAGGAGAAGTGTCTCGATGGTTTAGGTCACACCATGGTTGCGATGTGGCTACCTCTCCTCTAATACACATGTGAGACAGTTAAGTGGTAAAAGTGGTGTTTTTTTCATTATAGGGTTATGACAGGATACAATTGTGTGTCCAGTGTAACTACAGAACCTCATGATACTCACAGCTAACTTTAGGAGGCGCTCCACCATCCTAGAAAAGTCCATTTCCTGTAAGAGACACAATGACAACTTTCTTATTGACAACGTCAAGACAAAGGGGCAACGATCACTGGCTTCTTGCATCCTGAGATCCCCTTATCGTCATACACAATGAAGTGCAGTCGTGTGTGTGTGTGTGTGTGTGTGTGTACACACCTGGAATGGTTTCATTGAGTTCTGTATGGTGGGAACCATCCACTGGAAGACACAAATGAAAATTGCTTTGATTTAATAGGCAAATATTTCCACGACTTTCTGTTGAACCTTGTGTTTCAATGTGTGTGTGTGTGTGTGTGTGTGTGTGTGCAGACAAGAGTATATTGTCTGTGTGTTAATGTTCAACATACCTGCTGTATCAATCCCACCAATAACTGCATGAAGAAGAGCTAAGAAAGAGCGAGTCAAAATGAAAACATGCATATTCCCATTTCATTTTCCAGCGTCTCAGTTGACACCAAGAGCATACAAGTTAAATGTGTGTTCGTTCGTGTTCCCTCTCACCATTTCAAAAAGTCTTCTCATCAGGAACCTTTTGCGTATTCGAGGTGACCGTGGGAAGTTCAGCTCGTAGCAGAGAGTTGGAGCACAGACAAAGTAGTACATGTCTAAAGACAACAAAAAGAAACAAAAGGTTCATTTAGGATTGTTCATCGTTATCGTTTTAAAAACTGTGCAGTCTACCGAGACATCGTGGTTACCTCTGTGGGTGAGGTTGCCCGGATAGGAGACAGGAGGATGAACTGCTGAACCATTCGATTGTGCCACGGACGGACCTGAAGCGCACACACGACAATGGAGATGGTAAGTAATTGGTACTTTAAGTCTCGCCAGCTCATTTCATCGACTACCATACCCAAGTGGTTCTACAACAACCCATCAAACTACATTATAAATACAACAGACAATCATGTTGGATGTTAAGGATGTCTCTGTGTGTGTAGTCCGTTTATCCCAGTGAGGAGATAAAGTAGCGTTTAGGATTAAAATAGCTTCAAAAACACACAACTTTAATCTCTGTCCGTGTGCATGACGGTGGTAGCCAAAAGCTGCAGTTCGTCTTGTCACCACTAAATGGCAGTAGCAGCACAGTACTAAACTAAAAGAACAGTACAATCCTGTAAAGTGTGCGCTGATATTTGTGTGTTTGAATCAAATTTCTTTAGCCAAGTTAGTTTGACTGTCAGTCTGATCTGTTGGCCGCTACACTGCTCTTAAGTGCCCTGCTCAAGAGCCCCTCTGCCCTCTGCACGTGTGCCTACTCACACTCGAGATAACGTTTCTTCAACAGTGTGTGTGTGTGTGTGTGTGTGTGTGTGTGTGTGTGTGTGTGTGTGTGTGTGTGTGTGTGTGTGTGTGTGTGTGTGGATATACTTACATGAGTACGATCGTGTTAGTCTCTTGGCTTTTGCTTGTCTGATTTCTCGACACCACCTGTTGGTGTCTTGGTAGGAGTACAGCTTGAGAAACAGCACCGTGTAGGTTGCCAACGAGAGCACGCCACCCACTGACACACACACACACACACACACACACACACACACACACACACACACACACACACACACACACACACACACACACACACACACACACACAGGGTCATTGACTAAGAGCAATAAATAAGATGAAAGGAGCACTCTGGTGTGTGGGTGTACATAGACAGGAAGGTAAAAACTGTTGTTGGCCAAATAGTTTTTTTCAATTATAACTTTTGACATCAGTGATGATTTAAATGCAATTTCTGATGCAAAAGACCAATGCATCTTTTGTGGTCGTATCAAAACACACACAAGCATTAATTCCTATTCTAAATGTTTGTCTCATGAACATGTATTTAGTATGTACCTGGGGTCACGGAGGTCACGGTGAGTACAGTGGCTGCAGGGAAGATCAACATGGATGTCAGGTTACAAATATGAAGAATCAGTCCCGTCATTTGGGAAATGGTACCCTGGGAATGATACAACGAAAACAGAAAAGAGTCACCGTAAAACATTTGATCCGACCGTTTATATGCTTTCATTATTTTTTCCTTTAACCAGAAAAACACAGATTTTTCACTGTGCAACACGAGATCTAACAGCCTTTTTACCCATTAAAATATTGCATCCGTCGAGCTGTTTTAGGTCAGTGCTTCCTAAACATAAACCTAAAAAACAACAACTAGCAAACCATCTAAAAATCGTGATAAGAGCGGATTTGTGAACAAATGAACGTCCTGACTATCTTTCCTGTCATTTCCACATCGTCTTATATTATCTTGAATCAGTAAACCAGCCATTTGAAGAGGCAGCTTTGTTGTATGCTGGTGTTGACAACATATACACGTGTAAAATAAAAAGGACTAAGGACGAAATGTTGCTCATTTATTTGGTTGACCCGAATAAAATATCCTGCGACCCACCTGTGGGTCCTGACCCAGTCTTTGGCCGTGATTGTTTTAGATCACATGTAATCTAATCTGAACCAGGAGTGGTGTTGTTATCGGAGTTAACAGCACGTAGAAAGAGGCGAGGTGCTGCGACGCTGACTTTACAGTCGGCTCCAGGACGTCTGAAGCCCCCTCTTTCGGGCAAACATCCTTGATGGGAGTTCCCTCAATGATAAATATTCAAAACAAACCTCAACTCTCTTTACAGTTCATCCAACTAGCTCAGCAATGCGTTTCCCCAAATCCCTGAACAAAGTTCTACTAATTCCAATGTCAGGTGTTTGGAATCCAAACAAAGGGGAAGTCGAAGGTTTCACGAATTTATCAGCAGCGCTAACAAAAGCAGACGGAATCGAACAATCGGGCAAAACTTTGCAGTGTCCCCAAAATAGTAAAAGGAAAATGTAGCTGCAGGTATGGAAATGTGGCAAATCATTGTCAACACTCACCACAGCCAGACGCCTCTCTGTGTACAAGGCTGCCAAGATGAACACATTGGACACTGAAACACAAGGAGAGAAACAACAGACTCAGCATCACATGCATGTGAACCACAGTGGGAGGTTGACTTTATGTTACACAGACAGAGGGACTAGTGGTAAATACTGATTTTGTCAAACATGATGGCAGGTTTCAGGCACTATATTAGTCCATTTTCTTTAAATAGCAGCATTCTCTTTGATTCAGACTGCTGATATGTTCATTCACGTTTGTATTGACTTGTTTTACTGCATTGATGAAGCCGGTTGTTGCCGGAAAAGCGACAATGTCAGGAGTAAGTAATGATTAACAGCTGTGCTGGAATATTCAGGGCAGGAACTCATGTGAACAATGCTTCTATATGCTATCACTGAGCATCTGGCTTCAACAGCAACACTTTGTGTTACAGCTTTGTGTTACAGCTCCCTCCACTGTGGTACAGAGCAATGCGAGAGGGCAACGACAGTGCCACCATCAGATCAGCCACAGCAAGGTTTATGGTGTAAACCACAGAGGCTGAGGAGTGGGTGGAGGCCCCACAGAACACATAGAGAGCCAGACTGTTGAGGACCACACCAACCACCAGCATCAGACCGTTACACACCTGCAGCATGGAGGAACGGAGTACTCTGAATACAACTGTGGATTTCATACAGAGTCCGGTGAAGCAAGGTGGCTATACTTAATAAATGAGTCGATTTTTCTCTCCTTAATGTACCTTTTTTTTTTTTAAATCTTGTTTCCTGCCATAAATCATGAAAAAAAAGGCTTTAAACTCCATTTTATTTTTCTTCACAGCGGTTGTGGGTTGGAAAGTGGACATGACTTCTCCTGCTAACCGGTATCCTTTCTTACCATGAGAGAAACCCACACAGCGTAGAAGTCTTGGTACAGCTGCATGTCCAGGTGGGCTGACCTACGCAGGTAAGGTGCCCCCCACCGCTGGTCCCAGGCGCTGCAGTTAGTTGGGTCAGGGGTCAAGAGGTGCGCAGTGGTGGAGGTGGAGCTGATGCTGGTAAGAAGGCTCTCCATTGGATGAAAAGGATGACGGAATGACGGGTTTGTGATCTGAGTGGCAGGAGAAGGAAGAAAAAGACAAGAAACAACACTTTCTGATTCATTCTGAGAGGAGGCGGCTGTGATTGAGAAACAAAGGGAAGGTTTGGGAAGAATAGTGATACATCATCTGCATGCAGGTCAATTTTGTGTTGTGTTTACTGAGTTGAATTCCTTTGATGTCAATATTAGCTTTTCTCAGTTGGCAGTTATACAAGTCGTTATAGCAATGACATGACTTTTGCATCGTTTGTGTCTGTTATGGTGAAAATATTAACTTGATTCATCTCCGAGGTTTGTTTATCGGCTAAAAGCATGTTAGGATTGTTTCCACACTTGTGCTGTTGCTGTCCACTTATAACCATCTCCCAGCAGTCATTTCAATTCATAAAAGGAACTCCCATAATGTTTGTGAGCGAAAGATGCCTCACACTTACACCCTGGAGTCAGTCGCATTGTATTATTAATAGACTTAAACAGCTTCAGTCTAACGTGATGAAATGTGCTCTCATTGGCTCAGAACAACTCAACATTTTTCAGCTCGGTGAGCAGACACACGCGTACTAAAAACTAAAAGAAGGAGTAATGACCCCTGGTGATGGAAAGTGGTCAACATCAGCAGGAGTTAATCCAGAGGGAGAGACTTCAGAAATCCCCGTCTTATAAACAATGTCCTCTCGTACCGTCGAGATGACTGAATCCATCTTCATACGCGCTCTAAAAGGATGTGACACTTTCAACAAAGCTAAGTAGTGACCTCGTGTGTTAAACACAGTGTACAATATTGATAGGAACCATGTCAGCGTGAGCTGCTATTTAATACACAGCTGACACAGGTTGTGTTGAGCACGAGATGTAAGTTTGTCTTCAACGAGCCACATAAATTTGATAAATTTGACGCTTCCTGTTTAAGAGAGGGGAGGCTTTAAAGTCCCCAACATGCAGATGCTGCTCTCTTTCAAGAGGTTTAAGGTGAATGTAACTGTACAACAAGCTAACAGCAGACCAATCGTTTTCAAGGAACTCTGGTTTGGCTTAGAGGACGTGAGGAGAGATAAAATGCTGGAAAATATAACTTTCATCTGAAGAGGAAAGCGACTGAAAAAAAGGCAGATATGCTGCAGTGCGTCGGTAAATTTGCTCTGTAACTACAATCGTTTCACAAAGACATCACAATTCCAAAACCTTTTTGGGGCTTCCAGACTTATTACATGGTCTTCATCTGCAGTTGGCGTGTGCTCATTTGTGATGAAGATGGATCCGTTGACATGTGACTTTAGAAAGATTGGTTTGATCGTTTTGTGAAACGACCCTTTACAAAGCCAAGAACCAACATCGATCCTCCTGCAGTGCGTGTTTTCTTGGCTCTCTATCCGTCGCTGCATAGATTTCCATCTAAAGTGAGTTCAGCTCGTATGTGAAGTGTTATGTAAGACAGAAATGGAGTGTGAAATTAACAAACACACAGTATAGATTCTAATTCACATTTTGCTGTCTCAGTCGGGTTGTGTTGGATATTTAATTAAAAAAATGAATCATTATGAGCAGCTTACGCACCATGTGATAAAATATGTTTAATTATACTGAACTGAGTACCACTTAAATTTCCAGGTCTTAATTTCAAATATAACATATATATTGTAATAATAAGATATTTCAACAAATCGTTATGTTACGTTGGATTGCAGGTGAACCAGGCGGAGTCTTGCCTACCGGGCCTAATTGTTGAAGTGTGTCTCCTGCTCTGATTCAAAGTTAGGTTTTTAAAACGAGTTTACTTTAAATGAGGAAAAGCATTTGAAGGGTTTGAATGAAACTTCAACAGTTTGACACCTGAGAGAAATGTTTCTCCCACTTTCAATCCAGACTTGCTAACTTCTTTCTTCATATAAAACAAGGTCGATAACCAAATGGATTTCCCTGTTTAAGGTACTATTTGACAGACACACAGAAATGTCTTTCCTTTCCTTATAAATACCAGAGATGGATGAGCTCCTACACGTCCTGCCAAAGAAGGGCTTTCCACTGTTCATCATCATACAGACAGCCGGATAAAACATGGCCGAGGGCCTAAAGGACAGAAAGATTCCGACACACTGCTATCTGGTTCCTGATTCAGCCATTTCTTCTACATGTCATGCTCACATCCAATAACATATTAGTGCAGATGATTGTTACCCAGCACTCAGCTTTTAAGAGCTACGATCATATACAATTCAACTATCTAGTCTCCAAATCTTGCTTGAACCTAAACCTTAAATCATGTAAATCCCAACAGTTTTAGACAGAACAATAACATTCACTTCATGTCATCTTTAATGACTGAAAGCTCCTGTATTCAGAGAAAAGCTCTGCATGTAACCTATAAGCACGGCTTTAAATAGAGGCTGTTTCCTCCTATCAGTGCAGCCCATATGGTTCAAGGCATCCAATCCCTAATGGAGAATGAGAAAAGTAAACCGGTTAGAAAATACTTTTCTGAAACATACCTTCAAAGGAGGCAAAGAGAGCGAAACAGCCCTTGTCCAGTAGATCCACCAAAAACCTCTTAACATTTTAATGTTTATATTATTATGATAAAGTTACAGAGTTGCTGTTCTACTCCTTCTTTCCTCCGTTGTTCTCTAGTTTCTCTAGTAGACAAGAGAGTGAGTAGAGTTGGGATGTGAACCTCTCTGGGCGGGACGATTGCTCCAGCAGAGCAGAGTGTACAGTCAGGAAGCTGGACCTCTCATGTCACCCCCCTGTCCCACAATGGTGCACAGAAGGAATAAACACAATATAGAACAGAATGCAGTAGAAAAGAGTCTTCCTGCCCTGTACTTTCCTTCTATTTTGACCACCTCTCCGGATTTGGAGGGAGAGAGCTTAGTATCATAAAAGGCCGACAAGAAACTGTCAGAAAAACAGGCAAAAATAGATAGAAGTGCATACATTAAAGACAACTGCTGCACTCTAAAAAAAAAAAAGTTGAGTATACTTAAAAAGGTTAAGCAACCAGCTGCAAAGGCTTTTTTGAGTATGCTCAACTAAGTTGTGTCAACTTAGGATAAGAAGTTAACTCAAAGTGCTATTTTAAGTTTCTCAAACTTGATATTTCAAGTGTTCTTTACTTAAGTACATGAGTAGACGTGAGGATCAAACTCAATATTTTAAGTTATGTTAACTTAAGTACATAAGTAGGTCTGAATAGTAATAAGTTTGAGAAACTTAAAATAGCACTTTGAGTTAACTTCTTATCCTAAGTTGACACAACTTAGTTGAGCATACTCAAAAAAGCCTTTGCAGCTGGTTGCTTAACCTTTTTAAGTATACTCAACTTTTCTTTCTTTACAGCCTTCATTTTTAATTAATTGGAAATGTACACCGTTAAAGAAAAGAAAAACATCGTAAAACAAAATGTTTAATAACAATAAGTTATTTGCTTGCAAAACAATATTGTCTTTCAATTTCAACACTTGAATAGTAGACAGCAGGGGGTCAACATCCTTATAATCTCTACTTCATGCCATTTTAAACCCAAAGACACATACTAAAGTTCCGTCCTAATACTCAGTCAAAACAAAAAGAAATGCAAATATGTGTCTGCATGGCGCTATGTGGCAGTAACAACAATAAACTAAAATTATAATACACCTAAAGCGCAGGACCAGCAGTGGATAGTTCAGCTGTAATATACAAAGTATATACAAATAATAAACTTGTTAAACATCTAACACTTAAGGGTGTTGACCAATTTGGTCAACTCATACCATCGGCATTTGGTCAAGTTGGTGACATTTCAGTCCCTCATGAAAATCCAGTCAAGACCATAGGCGTGGTTTAGATATGGCAGGCTACTTCAGCAAACTGTTCTTTAAGGCCTGAACCCGGGTAGAGCACTGGGTACCAAGGTTCATGAACACCTTTTGAATTACTTAAAAAATGTGTACCGTAAGTCCTTCGGATAGTCCAGGTTAAGAGCCTGGATGAGCCCAAACAAAAGGGCAAATGCGGTTGGGAAGTCGCATACATCCTCCAGGACAATCCGTTCCTCAATAACCAGGGCGATGCTTATTGTTGTTGGACTTGAGCGGACCACCCCAACGCCATCTTCAACAACTGAATATTCCAAGTTCAACTCCCTTGACGCAAAATTCCTCCGGGTCTGTATTTTAAAGAAAAACAAGCATAGAGAGACTTTCATAAATATTCACCCCCTCTTTAAAATTCTCTTTTTTTTCGTTCCCATTCTGTAACAATACATTTGAAAAGTCAAAATACATTTTTGGTTGGTAAATTTTCTGCAGATTTTAAAAACAAAAATATACCACTTTCATACCATATTCACCCCCTACACATTTGTATTATAGTATTTTAATATTTAAATATTCATACTCTGAATGTCGTGTCTTGTCATTAAATAAATAAATAAATAGATAGAGCAGAATACAGGGAAACATTTGCTCACTGTACAGGCTTCCTTCGATTCAATAAGTAACAAAAACCTGAAGGAACTGGAGCAAATCTGCCATAAAACAATGGACAAAATCACTCCAAATCTGCCAGATTCTTACTCTAAAGACATGTAGCAGCAAAGGGTGCTAATGTTGTGTAGGGACTTTTTTAGTTTTATTTTCTTAAAAAGATTAGCTAACCAAAAAGGTATTTTGACTTTGAAAATGCACTGACAGAGAATGACTTTACAATTAAAAACACTCAAATATGTACATGCATCATTTTTAAGTCAGACAAATCTTCAACAGGTCTAAATACTTTCTGAATGCACTGTATACGAGGTCTCAAAACCCATGACTAATTTGGGCTTGGAATTATAAATGTTACCAGTAAATTTGAAGGAGAATTGCTGTTACAAAATGCATGTGATGCAGGCACCACACTCACATGTAACCTTGATCTTACAGTAATATTGCCAGTATTGACGATATCACATGAAATGAAATGTTAAAAACTGTAAAGTTACACTTATTAAACTATTTAGGTGGAATAACAAAGTAACAGTGAAGTAGAAATGAGGGTTTGATGAAAGTTTGCATTCGTGTTTTCTTGCTCAATGTGCAACCTAAATGACATTGACACATTAGTCTTACCAGATATTTCTTCAGAAAGCCGTCCGGCTTCGCCATCAAAGAACGGTAGACCCCATAGAGCTGTAGAGTTTCTGTGGGCAAGCACATCAGTTGTCTGAAAGATACAAAATGAAGATTAAAAATGTATATATTCATAATAATTAAAATTAAAAAAATTCAATGCAAACTATAGAATACAAAGGCATTTGGCAAACTGCTTCCAGCATTGTCGCATGCATTTCAGGTTGGCTGTATTCACTAACTAAATTAACCTATATTTTACCACTGTATATATGGGCATCATGTTTTTGGACACAGCTTAAGGGTGAAAACACAGTAACGCTCTCTTGCTTTTCATCTCCGAAATCACCAATTTGAAATGTCAATTAAGTCAAACAATACAATACACCTGTGAACATTAACGTGTCTTCATATTTATTTTGTAAGACAAACTGGAATATTAAAGGGTGATCTGATGGTAAATGCTCTGCTCCAATGTTATGGTTTGCATAGTTTCATAATTGATGTCTTGTGTCGGACTAAATAATTGTGAAAATGACCCTCGTCTGTCCCCCAGTTTTTGGTCCCAGTTCAAATCTAATTGAGGACCCCTGCTATACCACATGCACTTCCTACTTATTGATTACCTGTTCATCAAAGGTGTCTAGAAGGATCCTCATGTCCTTTCCAATGTTCCGCGGCGTGATCTGTACAGCTTAATAAGCTGCGATGAGTGTGCATCCAATGATGACAGGAAGATCTTCTTCAGGTCCACTCGAGTAATTCTGTAGAACTCTGCACAAAACAGTTTGCATGTAAAGAAACAATGATGCAAGTTTATGTTCAATTGTACAATTGTCCAAAGGCATTAGATACATGCTGCTTTCTATTTCAGAACAACCAACAGTAGCCTGTGGATCATTGCACTCTGCAGGCAATTCTTCATCTGCTTCTGGTAGATCAGTTGGAGTTGTTGGAGATATTACAGATTATCTAAAATAATTAACACTGTAAGATTTGTACTTACCGGATTTGTTACCGGCTTACATGACTACTGAAGGACATTACTTGTAAATTCACAGTTTTTGAATAGACAACAGTCACATGCTGCTTCAAATGAGCCCTGAGATGGCCTATGCATTTTTCTGGAGCACAGAGGACCTTACAGTCACACAATTCACAACAAAATGTGACCTGCACTTTAGGTTTACCAGACTGTTTATGTACTCTTGAAAGGTGGGATTTTAACGCACCAGTTGTCTTGAAAGTTCAGGTGCAGGCTGTATACAGGCACGGGAGTGGTTAGAGTCACGCCTGGTAATGTCTGTAATGCTTTCAGAGGACATCTTGACTGGGGTGGAAAAACTTGCATCCAAATCCTATGAAGGAAAGATAAGAACATGTTAACAATGTGCATAGTTGTCAAAACTCCATGCAAACCTAACAGCTTCACATCCCCTTATTTTCAAAGTTGCTCAAAGATGGGAAATATTTATTGCCAAGGAGTAATGGTACATTTTTTACTAAAACAGAAAAGGAGTTTGCCATGATTTATTAAATGTACACTGAGAACTGAGAATGTAAAAGATGATTCCACTAACCTCTAACTATGTTTACCTTAAGTGTGTAAAGGAGCTATTTGCAAGTCATTAAAATGGTTTTATCATAATGACAAACAATACTATGAGTGATGGAAGGAAGGGGGTGACCACGAAAAGCAACAGAGTATTTTTAAATGAGTATTCATGCATATTTGTTTTGTATCATCAGGGAAGGAAAAGCATATAGGTCAAGGAGTCTTACGAGTAACACAAATAAATTGGGTGCACAAAAGAACGGCGTGTTGCTTTATGCCTACTTCATTACCTGGAAGGTATCGAGTGCACCTCAATGGTACACGCGCGCGAGTAACTTAAACTAGCATGCTAAAGCCCTCGTGTTTCAACGCCACCAACACTAACGAACGGCGAAGCACTTTGCAGCAACATGTCAGCTAGCTAACAGAAACCAACTAATGTAACGTTAGCATACGGCGCTATAACATTGTGCACGTGCATACAACGTAGTAGCTTTAGCTAGTACAGACGTTAACTTTAATATGTGCAAATTCACTCGACCATGCAAAACCGCAAGCCGCGGGTCATTATCGTTAAATTACACATGACATTATGAACACGTGAAAAATAGGGTGGGGTCCGTCACATTGTAAACTTCTTAATGTTAACTTTTGCATTAAAAAAAGAACATGTTCGCTGACCAGCCCGTTAGCAAACACACTCCAGAACATACACAGCCTTACCTTGTTAATTTGTGATCAAGGTAGACAGCATGCTGCAGCAACACTTGAGCTGACGTGGACCAGCGTGGACTTGCTAACGTTATCTCTAACCGAAGGCACTGGTGTAGCGCAGTGACGTTTTTTTCCCCTCTCTTCTTCTTCTCCTTCTGCTGCTACTGCTGCTGCTTCTTCTTCTTCTCCTGAATTTGTGGCGGTTTTTTTTTTTTTTTTTTCTTGATTGAACTTTATTGAACATTGTCAACAGACATTCAGCAGATCATGAACATTCTTACACATATAAGATTTAGGTATAAAAAGTAAATGTCAATCAAATACAATCTAAACAAATAAGGTATTTAAACATAATGGTATCTTAACAGGGGCTAAAGAAAATAATGTTTTATTTATTTTATTTTATTATTTAAAATATATAATTATAGTATATATATATATATATACACACATACATACATATATGTACATGTATATATTTACTAAAATCTACCCATGCACAGTGGCCTTAGTTACCTCAGCAGATGCCCAAACCACTATGCTGAGTTTTCTCGACTTAAAAGTTTCAGTGGACTGCACTCCTTATTAGTAAAGTTGACATTTTGAGTTAGCTCAACTTTTTCCAAAGGGATTTGTTGACTCAACTTTAAAAAAGGTGTTAGTACAACAAATTTGAAGTTGGGCTTTTTAGAGTGTGGTCGGATTGGAAACAACAGGATCTGAAATAACAGTTGAGTAAGAGATTTGTAAATACAAAAGAAAGAAAGATTTGCAAAAACGAACCCTATCTTGTCTTTATGAGACAAAAGGAAGAAGAGACCGGAATGGACTATTTCATTCAAGGTTTTGAATACGTTTATTTAAAGCTGTCTCCGGGGTGGTCCCACGTTCAAAGGGTCTGTAGGGGGGAAAAGTGTGTTTGTCTCTGTGTAAATACCTGACTCAATTAGAGAAGAGAGGTTTCTGTACATGTTTTTACAAAGCTGCCAGCCTGTGAACCCGTTGAATTCAATTTACACACACAGTTAGAGAGAGAGGGAGGGAGAGAGAGAGAGAGAGAGAGAGCGAGAGAGAGAGAGAGAGAGAGAGAGAGAGATGGTCTTTTGCATTTATTTTAACAGAGATATAATATTTGGAGTGAAGCACAGTGACGTAAACAGAGAGGTGGCCACCACTCTCTCTCGAGTGTGTGTGTGTGTGTGTGTGTGTTTTTTGTGTGCGTCCATGTGCATGTGTGTATCAACTATGTACGGTGCATGACAGAATGTCAAACAAACTGTCGTAGAACAGAGCCGACCTGAATACTCGTGAATGAATTCATCTTCAGTTCATATGAAACGAAAAAGGGATTTATGATTCATGATGCATTGCTGGTGATGTCTGTTGCAAAGGTCCTTGCTGATGTTTGATTGAATGTTTTTTTAGCTTGTTCAAATATTTGAAATCATTGTCGGATGATCTATCCCAGCTTGTTTAAAGTGCTGGAGACAGAGAGGAGGATGTCCCACTCAGCACTTTAGTGGGGTACACTAACAATTCAACATATAAAAGTCAATTCGCTGGAGGACAGCAAATGTTTTCTGTGGGTCTGGAGGAGCTTTCTAGAGTCTGAGAAAAAATGACTGAAGTAACATTGCTTGATTATCTTTCATAGTTTGAAAGTTGCAGGCCTTTAGCAGCCAGTGAGGGTCAAATGAACAGAAGCTATTGAATTGAATTTTGCAAGTATAGTAACCAAACTGGGGATTTAAAGTCTGGATTTTTCTGCATGTGCTTCATCCCTTTGACAATTATTTTACATTTTTTGTCTCCAAAACTTTAGGGAAGTGCAGTGCAGAATTATGACCATATTGACAATGAACAGGAATACATTTATATAACTTCTCAAATGAAGCAGGATTTAATCATTTTAACAGTTAATTTAGTATTTATTTAGTGTGGCAAATTATAATGCAGCCCAATGCTGGGCAATAATTCATGAAAAGTGAAATTAAGGTAGTATGGCATGGAATTAGGTTTTATTAAAAATACTAACTCATCATTGTAGCCTGATATATAAAATAAATGTGAAAAAAGCATATTAAATTATTATGATTATTATATAAAATTGATTGTCATTCATAATATATATATATATATATATCAATCGCTTTGTAGTATGTATTAGAGTAATTGATGAATCAACATTTCTGTGATTTATACAATATTCAGTATACTGTCTGTACATCGGTCAGGCTTTTTGTTGCCACGGCGACCGAGTTGCGTTACCATTTAAGATCCGGCGGAAACAACGCCAAGAGCTTCTATTCCCTAGCAACACTAAAATAATGGAGAGGTGAAAACTCACAGAAATAAAATGTCAATGTGAACAGTGCTCTTCTTCTTTTATGTTTGAGAATATAAAAATACACAACTCTTTTTATTTAAACAAAACCTTTTCATCTCTGGAACCGGAAAGGTTTTCTTTTTTTGTACCACACGGAACCGGTAGCGATGGGAACGGAAACCAAATATGTAAACAAACGTCACGCTTGTTATCTAGCAACAGTTTTAGTTAACCTAACAGACTAAACACACACACACAACGGTGGAAAAAACGCTAACAAGATGTTCAAAAATACTTTTCAGAGCGGATTCTTGTCTATCTTATACAGCATCGGTAGCAAACCGCTTCAGATTTGGGATAAAAAGGTGAGATATGAACCGAATATAGCTGTGTTAGCTAGCCGTGCTAAAGCTAACTGGCGGTACGTGTTTTGGGCTTAAAGCTTTAGCTGTATTATAACTGCCGTCTCTCTGTTGGAGTGTGCTTTGGATGCAGTGTTGAAACACCGAGTGAGCTTCTGTTAGGGAACGTTTCATATGAAGCTTCCATTGAACATGTGATAGGTGGGGTTAATCTGCTTCAGCAAAAAAGTATAAACACATGAATTCCCTGTTTAGTTATTACGATGATGATTTTCAATGATTTTACGGACTTGTGGTGCTGATGAAACATGGAAATGTTGGTCCAAGAGGCTTTTTTGTAGAGCACATTGAGCTTAACTCAATTTCAAATCAATACAGGCTTATGGTGTGAGCTGTTTTTCCAAAAAGACGACAAATAAAAACAAAAGGACACAAACTCAATGGGGTTCTGCCACAGCTCCTTTACCAGTGAGATACAGCTTTCTCCATGTAAGTTAAAGCTCATGATATTTCTGTGTGTTCACAGGTGAAGAATGGTCACATCAAGAGAATCACGGACAATGACATCCACTCCCTGGTGTTGGAGGTGGAGGGGGCAAACGTCAGGTGAGTTTATGTTTAACTGATTCTTCAGCTCGGCTCAACCTATTACAAGCACGCGTCACCCTCCTTCATCTCCCTTGTCTTTCTGTTTCATCTACTCCCTGCAGTACCACGTATATAACGTGTCCCGCAGACCCCAAGAAGACATTGGGCATCAAGCTTCCTTTTCTTGTTATGATAATCAAGAATCTCAAGAAGTATTTCACCTTTGAAGTCCAGGTAGGGTATTCCTGTAGATGCAGACGGCTTCCATGTCTTGGTGTCAGAACAAACAAATCTGTGACGCATATGGGTTTGTTCCTTGAAGTCACCAGATTCATGCTTCCTTCCCATCTTTGAAAAAAACAAAAAACGTTTAGGTGTTAGATGATAAAAACGTTCGCCGGCGGTTTCGGGCAAGCAACTACCAAAGCACGACACGAGTGAAGCCGTTCATCTGCACCATGCCTATGAGGCTGGACGATGGCTGGAACCAAATCCAGTTTAACCTGTCGGACTTCACCAGGAGGGCCTACGGGACAAACTACATCGAGACGCTGCGTGTACAGGTTAGTGCACGGACACGGACGAGGAACCAGCCGTCTCCAGATGCACTTGTGTGACTGTAGCTCCTCATTTCAGATGCTAACTTCTGAACCGTTTTCCTCTCAGATCCACGCCAACTGTAGAATACGCAGAGTTTATTTCTCAGACCGACTGTACTCGGAGGACGAGCTCCCTGCTGAGTTTAAACTCTACCTGCCTGTCCAGAACCAGAAAGCTAAGGTGAAACGTCACACACACAACCACACACACACACACACACACACACACAGCATATAACCGCACAATTAATAGGGGAATGAATCTTTTGGTATCTCATGATTCAATTCAATTTCTATTCTTCGGGTCACGATTCAAAACTATTCCAGATTCAACATCAATCCTCAATTCAGTACGTTAGGGTGCTAATTTCAGGATCCACTGTGCGCTAATACTGTAAATGCGGTGTGGCAAATAATGGCTTTAAAGCAGAATACAATGTGTGTGAGATTATGAAATGCTTGCCTTTGAAAAGGTTATATCAACCTGTAAACACACAAATGCAAAATGTGACATTCATTCATGCTAAACTTACACTAATAAACACTTTTTATAAAAAAGTTTAGTATTTCTCAATTCTCATTGACTTCAAAAATATAATGATCAAGTTATACAACAAATGAACGTAAACACCTCGGTTGCTCTGTTGCTGCTACTGTGGAAATGTTACACTGATGTTATTGAAGTAATATATAGAATACACATCACAGTGATGCTACTTATGGATCTTTAGAAGTTTGTCTAACACTTGTTTGTGTGTGTGTGTTTGTTTCTTGCAGCAGTAGAGATGCTGGTCCTGCTCTATTCCACCAGACCTGTCATGGAGTTCAGCCGTATTATTTTCTGTGTTTATTAGTGTGACTTTGTGATTTGTAAATTTTGAGTGCCGTCTTCTGTTGCTTTCTGCAAAATAAAGTTTTTTTATGGACTATTATCTGCCCTCAAAGTTTTCAATGCTAACTGTAATGGTTTAAAGATGATATCAGTTTTTTAGGAACAATAGTTTGTGCCACGCATTCTACAGCAGCCATGTTACATGCGCTAGAAAAGATCATAACCAGTAAATTTAGGATACGCCACTGTTAACCTCTAATAAAATGAAGGCTCAATAGACGGGTCCATTCGTCATATAAAACAATTCAACTTAAAGATGCATCGTCAGCATTACATACCATTCCAAGAGCAGACAGCGCAGTAATAATGTGGAAACAGCAAGTGCTACAAAGAGACGAACTGGGAGATGCAACAACTCCTCAGAAGAACTCCGACGGTCTCATCTGAAGCTTCTCGTGTTAAACTCTATTTTACTTTTTCAAGAAATCTCACAACATAAAGACAAATAAAAGTAAACTTAATTGAGTCAATATAACTCAGATTCATACAAATGAAAATAATGTTATTTGAGTTGTGTCACCATGGTTGTGTCTACCATTGAATGTGTCCAGTATGTTCTTATACCGACTGATTTTATATCTGAAAATATACTCAAAACATTTAGAATTCAATTTATTTTTACAGTAGGCACTTCAATTTCATTAAGGAATGCCAACACAGTATTCTTGATGAATGGTGTTACAGTATTAACCTGAAATGTGCTCAATGAGGAAAGAACAGAGTCATCATGATCAGTCAACTGTCACTCTGCATTTGGAAAGCAGTTCACAACATAGAAAAGTAAAATGGCACAGTATCTCACTTTTATATGGTGATATCCTTTTTGGCAACTTTTAAATCAGGTCAAACCAAGAAATAGTGTCTTTAGAATTTAAATGCTGTTTGAAGCTCTCATTACCTCTGCAAAAAAAAAACCATAACAGTAAGCCAAACTTATAGGTCAACAAGCAAATCACAAAACATACAAATTATTTCAACAAAACATACCTTCCTTGCATGATTGACATTACTTTAAAAAAAATATTCTAATCTATTGCTTTAGTCAACAGCATGCAATTCTTTAATTAAAGTGCAAAAACATTCATTGGTACAAATCAGTAAATCAACTATTGCATTAAATAATTGATTTAAGACAAAACTAATTGTAATTTGGCACAACATAAATAAAGACACTCACGCCGACAAATAAAATGATACAAGTACAAAATAAACCATCTGACAAGTCAAATGCAACACAAGTGCCATAACAAATGACACGCGTGTAGCATGTACCATTACACTCGGGGCTTGCATTGATGTTGTTTGAGACAGAAGAGAGGCTGCCTGCAGGTCCACAACTTTACAAATAAAGGTCACAAAAACTTCACTTTTTTAGCATCTTTTCCTTCAGTTTCTTGTCTTTAATCGTTCTTGTTTTACAAGTCCTTGTGTTACACATTCCCGTGATACTCAACTACTGCACTGCATCAATCTGTGTATTTGGCTTCATCATTCCTCTGTTGCCCTTTTGGACACAAGAAAAGAAGTGGCTTCTCAACCACCGATATTGAAACGACATATTCACATCAGCTCCGTGGTGGCAGGACCCTCGTCCCTCCTGTGCTCGCTTGGCAGTGGTTCACAGATGTGCACACATTTTCCAAAACTCGAGGAGTGCTTGGTTACAAGAAGAGTTTCCACTTTTAAAGTTAAAGAAATTGCCACTAATCTTAGTTCGACCTCATGAATCATCAACCCGCACATTTACTTTTTTTTTAATTCAAATAGAAATCCAAGTGCTATTTCACTTTGGGCCCAGGATTATTTAAAGTTGAAAAGTCCAATGCTGGAGACAGATATTAAGAGCGGGTGGTGTCTGCGTATGCCGAGGTCAATACATGAGGCCGACCACAAAAGTATGTTTGCCCAACTAAAGTGGAATGCTGCTTCGAAGCAAACACTTCTCTTGTTGTTCGAATCATTTCCTGGCATACTGTGGTTCATTTCTCTTTGGTGCAAAATTCAAGAAGTCAAAAACTATTTTCCTGTTGCTGCTTTTCACCGACCGGTTCATAAACACAGGGCTTTTTATTAAAGTCACCTTAACTTGCTCGCCAGTCAGTCATTGAGTTGTCCAGCAGGCTGCGGTGCGTGTTTACAACATGACTTGTGTGTGCGTGTGACTGTGTGAATGCGCGGCACTATGTCGTGGTCCCATGATGAATGACATAGTAGTCATGGACGTACATCAACACGGCGACAGGCTGGCCAATGATGAGCGAGATCCACACCGCAGCATTGCCATAGTTTCCAGTCAGGAAACGACCCACGAACCAAGCCAGAGGAACCTGAAGGGATGAAAGGTCAGAGGTCAGAAAGTGTGTTTGCCTACAGCAGAGGAGAGAAAGATGGAGGGTTGAAAGCTCCTTACCTGAGCCATCATTCCCATAAAGGCCCAAAGTCGAAACATCTTCAGAGGAATACTCACCAGGTACTGAGGAGAGAAATACAAATATCAGACACAGAACTTTTTTTTCTAAAAATCTTTTTATTTCGGCACATTTATGATTTAGCCGTCTACTTCCTGCAAGCCAGCACCTCACAACTGTCAGCTAACAACCGTCCACAACAGGCCGCTTCATGTACAGACATTAAGTAAAACCTGCACAGGATTTGAAGTTGAAGTAGCAGATATGTAGACTTTACCTCGTGGAAGAAGGCAGATATCAGGAAGACTGCAATTTGAGCCAGAAACTTGTTGACTCCCTTCCTCAACACTGGCTTATAGAAGTGTCTGTAACACACACACACACACACACACACACACACACACACACACACACACACACACACACACACACACACAAACGATTAGGCACTCGACAAATCACACTGGTCTCTAGAATGTGGCGGAAAAAAAACCCAAATAAATGGCGGCCCACACCTTGATTTCTTTTGGATTTTATTTCACAAAGAGAACCTGAAGCCGACACGGTTTCAACGCCGAATGAGTAAAAGTTTGGTGCTCACCTCAGACACCACTTGTGAACCGGAATATTCCAGTTGGACCAGAAATATGTGACGGACTCAGAGTTCCTGAAATGAACAACAATTGCAGTTTGAGAATTGGACTTCCAAGATAATTGGTTGTTCTGAATGATGACGACATAGTTTAATGAATACGCTTTCATTCCTGTGACGTGTGACACATGATCCACTTCAATTTAGAGGAATCACAGCTGACGATATGTGAACTTGCTGTTTTACCCTCGTGATCAAATGGCTCAACATGTTGAAAAGGTGACGGCGTTTCTTTACAGGTGTGCACACTGTATTTGTGTGCGCACGTAATCATGGGTGATGTTGACGTTCCTTCAACTCACCACCAGTCTTTGTAGAACTCTCTGTCTCCAAACTGCATCAGCTCTGCCACAAAGTTCATAGTAGAGTGGAAAAACCAATAGAAGAATATTAACCATATCAGATGGTTAGGGACCTGGGAGAGGAAGAGGAGGAGAAGAAGAGGGTCACGGGAGATGTTAGGAGAAGTGTCTCGATGGTTTAGGTCACACCATGGTTGCGATGTGGCTACCTCTCCTCTAATACACATGTGAGACAGTTAAGTGGTAAAAGTGGTGTTTTTTTCATTATAGGGTTATGACAGGATACAATTGTGTGTCCAGTGTAACTACAGAACCTCATGATACTCACAGCTAACTTTAGGAGGCGCTCCACCATCCTAGAAAAGTCCATTTCCTGTAAGAGACACAATGACAACTTTCTTATTGACAACGTCAAGACAAAGGGGCAACGATCACTGGCTTCTTGCATCCTGAGATCCCCTTATCGTCATACACAATGAAGTGCAGTCGTGTGTGTGTGTGTGTGTGTACACACCTGGAATGGTTTCATTGAGTTCTGTATGGTGGGAACCATCCACTGGAAGACACAAATGAAAATTGCTTTGATTTAATAGGCAAATATTTCCACGACTTTCTGTTGAACCTTGTGTTTCAATGTGTGTGTGTGTGTGTGTGTGCAGACAAGAGTATATTGTCTGTGTGTTAATGTTCAACATACCTGCTGTATCAATCCCACCAATAACTGCATGAAGAAGAGCTAAGAAAGAGCGAGTCAAAATGAAAACATGCATATTCTCATTTCATTTTCCAGCGTCTCAGTTGACACCAAGAGCATACAAGTTAAATGTGTGTTCGTTCGTGTTCCCTCTCACCATTTCAAAAAGTCTTCTCATCAGGAACCTTTTGCGTATTCGAGGTGACCGTGGGAAGTTCAGCTCGTAGCAGAGAGTTGGAGCACAGACAAAGTAGTACATGTCTAAAGACAACAAAAAGAAACAAAAGGTTCATTTAGGATTGTTCATCGTTATCGTTTTAAAAACTGTGCAGTCTACCGAGACATCGTGGTTACCTCTGTGGGTGAGGTTGCCCGGATAGGAGACAGGAGGATGAACTGCTGAACCATTCGATTGTGCCACGGACGGACCTGAAGCGCACACACGACAATGGAGATGGTAAGTAATTGGTACTTTAAGTCTCGCCAGCTCATTTCATCGACTACCATACCCAAGTGGTTCTACAACAACCCATCAAACTACATTATAAATACAACAGACAATCATGTTGGATGTTAAGGATGTCTCTGTGTGTGTAGTCCGTTTATCCCAGTGAGGAGATAAAGTAGCGTTTAGGATTAAAATAGCTTCAAAACACACAACTTTAATCTCTGTCCGTGTGCATGACGGTGGTAGCCAAAAGCTGCAGTTCGTCTTGTCACCACTAAATGGCAGTAGCAGCACAGTACTAAACTAAAAGAACAGTACAATCCTGTAAAGTGTGCGCTGATATTTGTGTGTTTGAATCAAATTTCTTTAGCCAAGTTAGTTTGACTGTCAGTCTGATCTGTTGGCCGCTACACTGCTCTTAAGTGCCCTGCTCAAGAGCCCCTCTGCACGTGTGCCTACTCACACTCGAGATAACGTTTCTTCAACAGTGTGTGTGTGTGTGTGTGTGTGTGTGTGTGTGTGGATATACTTACATGAGTACGATCGTGTTAGTCTCTTGGCTTTTGCTTGTCTGATTTGTCGACACCACCTGTTGGTGTCTTGGTAGGAGTACAGCTTGAGAAACAGCACCGTGTAGGTTGCCAACGAGAGCACGCCACCCACTGACACACACACACACACACACACACACACACACACACACACAGGGTCATTGACTAAGAGCAATAAATAAGATGAAAGGAGCACTCTGGTGTGTGGGTGTACATAGACAGGAAGGTAAAAACTGTTGTTGGCCAAATAGTTTTTTTCAATTATAACTTTTGACATCAGTGATGATTTAAATGCAATTTCTGATGCAAAAGACCAATGCATCTTTTGTGGTCGTATCAAAACACACACAAGCATTAATTCCTATTCTAAATGTTTGTCTCATGAACATGTATTTAGTATGTACCTGGGGTCACGGAGGTCACGGTGAGTACAGTGGCTGCAGGGAAGATCAACATGGATGTCAGGTTACAAATATGAAGAATCAGTCCCGTCATTTGGGAAATGGTACCCTGGGAATGATACAACGAAAACAGAACAGAGTCACCGTAAAACATTTGATCCGACCGTTTATATGCTTTCATTATTTTTTCCTTTAACCAGAAAAACACAGATTTTTCACTGTGCAACACGAGATCTAACAGCCTTTTTACCCATTAAAATATTGCATCCGTCGAGCTGTTTTAGGTCAGTGCTTCCTAAACATAAACCTAAAAAACAACAACTAGCAAACCATCTAAAAATCGTGATAAGAGCGGATTTGTGAACAAATGAACGTCCTGACTATCTTTCCTGTCATTTCCACATCGTCTTATATTATCTTGAATCAGTAAACCAGCCATTTGAAGAGGCAGCTTTGTTGTATGCTGGTGTTGACAACATATACACGTGTAAAATAAAAAGGACTAAGGACGAAATGTTGCTCATTTATTTGGTTGACCCGAATAAAATATCCTGCGACCCACCTGTGGGTCCTGACCCAGTCTTTGGCCGTGATTGTTTTAGATCACATGTAATCTAATCTGAACCAGGAGTGGTGTTGTTATCGGAGTTAACAGCACGTAGAAAGAGGCGAGGTGCTGCGACGCTGACTTTACAGTCGGCTCCAGGACGTCTGAAGCCCCCTCTTTCGGGCAAACATCCTTGATGGGAGTTCCCTCAATGATAAATATTCAAAACAAACCTCAACTCTCTTTACAGTTCATCCAACTAGCTCAGCAATGCGTTTCCCCAAATCCCTGAACAAAGTTCTACTAATTCCAATGTCAGGTGTTTGGAATCCAAACAAAGGGGAAGTCGAAGGTTTCACGAATTTATCAGCAGCGCTAACAAAAGCAGACGGAATCGAACAATCGGGCAAAACTTTGCAGTGTCCCCAAAATAGTAAAAGGAAAATGTAGCTGCAGGTATGGAAATGTATGCAAATCATTGTCAACACTCACCACAGCCAGACGCCTCTCTGTGTACAAGGCTGCCAAGATGAACACATTGGACACTGAAACACAAGGAGAGAAACAACAGACTGAGCATCACATGCATGTGAACCACAGTGGGAGGTTGACTTTATGTTACACAGACAGAGGGACTAGTGGTAAATACTGATTTTGTCAAACATGATGGCAGGTTTCAGGCACTATATTAGTCCACTTTCTTTAAAAAGCAGCATTCTCTTTTATTCAGACTGCTGATATGTTCATTCACGTTTGTATTGACTTGTTTTACTGCATTGATGAAGCCGGTTGTTGCCGGAAAAGCGACAATGTCAGGAGTAAGTAATGATTAACAGCTGTGCTGGAATATTCAGGGCAGGAACTCATGTGAACAATGCTTCTTTATGCTATCACTGAGCATCTGGCTTCAACAGCAACACTTTGTGTTACAGTGATGGAGACTAATGTTTCCTCATTTCCGTATGGGATGTACAGACAACCTCCCTTGTTGGCCAATACATTGAACTTGAACACCAACCCTTAAGGGTCACAGAAGCACAAATGGCTGCGAGTCATTCAACAGACGTTGAGACGACTTCGGGGGCAGTAGAGTAAACGCTCCGTACCAATGATGAGGCAAGCTGATGGCCAGCTGTAGGGGTCCTTCAAGAAGAGAGACACCACTTGGATCGGGTCCACCAAGATACCATACCTAGAGAAGAGAGGAGCGAGATGATTGATCCCGCCGGTCATCATCTAGAAATGCTTTTGTGTAAAATGGTTATGTGAGCTTTCGTTTAAGGTTTGTTCTGTCAGTTAAAGGTGTGGTTAAGGCAAGAAACTTCACTCTGCTCACAACAGCAGTGTGATCTAGAACAATTGGAGAATACATTTGAAATCCAGAGGAACGTCAGCGAACATAGAAACGGTTTTATATTTAATAGGAATATATAATGTTTCAGACTACACCTGGAAACACCGTGCTGCCGCTTACTTATGCAAGTCTTTAGAGACAAACTAACAAAGCCCTGAGCACACGTGCTGTTGGGTGAACTTTAAATGTTTGATGACACACAGCTCCCGTTTCTATTGATTTTGGACAAAAAGTGACAAATGAATGGAATGTAATACTAAACCAGCGGGCCGTGGTGAGGTGGAGGATGAGGGGCGACACGGCCGCTTGTTTAACCAAATGGCAGTGAGTTGCAACAGCACCTGCTTGTCTACATAATGTGTGTGTGTGTGTGTGTGTGTGTGTGCGTGTAGGCCCATACTCACTTTATAATGTTCTCCAAGAAGAGGCGAGCGTTGCTCAGCACCTGGAAGAGAGGAACAAGCAACGGGAGCTAATGAGCGGCGTTCACAGAATCAACTTTGTTTACCCAACAATATTTTTAGCCCCCCCGCTATGAATCTGGCTCTGCTCAGGATTAGTCTGCAGATTTCCATGTGTTTGTTTTGCATGTTGAGTGAGTTATTGTTCAAAACACAAAGGAGGTTTTCGTTTCCTTTTTTTAAATGCGGAGCAACTTGCAGAAAGAGCAACAAAGAGTTTAAAGTTGCACGGACATATCGCCACGATCAGTTTAAACAACTGGAGATGAGATCCCTTTCATACCTAAAGTTGCGCAACGTGTCCCGGCTGCCATCACACCTTGATAACCGTCACGCCCTGCTTCTGCTCACTGTGTCCAATAAAACAAGTCTATCACTAGATTACGTATTAAAGTTCAAGGACCGAATCCACCTTTAACTCGGCAATCAGTTATCGGAGCTTTCCGAGATAAAGACTAAACCGCCCACTCAACGCAGAGAGCCAACGGGAATATGCACACAGCATGTATGCATTTCTCAGATCGTGCACGTGGTGCGTTCAGTGCACAGGAATCAGAGAGACAGTGAGCGTACGACACACGATAAAGGCCACGCAGCAGTGATTATGTGCCACGTTGCCACGTCGGCCCACTCGCCTGCCAAGACCCCGCAGCAGCGATGTGGTTTTGATTCAACCATGTCTTTTGTCCAAACCAGTGACCTGTGCCTTAGTAACCTTCTGCGTGGCCAACAGAGGACCAGGCCTCTCCAGAGCATATAAAGAAAGCATTGCGAAAATCAGATTTTGGCAATTATTCAACTGAATGTGTCCTCGCTTGAACTGGAGCAGAGAGAGGTCAGTGTGTGGGAGACGGCCGGATTCAGCGTGTTGCTCAAAGACACTTCAGCAGGGGGGGGGGGGATTTTAACTGAACCCAGGCTGCCTGGTTAAAGAACCATTTCTGTCCAGCTGCAACTACAGTAGGAAGTATTTCTACCATCCGTTAGCGGTCTTATGGTCTGTAATAGGAACGCCATCTTGTTGTATGAACAATAACTTTACGTTTGATTTGTTGACTCAAACCTTTTAGCACCCAAAGATCAGATTATTTATACTCTGAGTTTAGCACATGTTCTTATCTACTTCTCCTTATCTCCCTTTGAATAATCTTCAGTATGTTTCTGAACAGGTACGATACTGTGTGAGCCAAATGAAATGAGACAGTAATGAACTTGTCTCAGCTGCATCTCTGTGTCCCATGGAACGGAGCGACGTCTCAGATTTCGTAAGTTTAAAAATAGAAAGAGCTGCCGGGGGTTTGGCTGAACTTTAGGACCCTGACATACAAAGCTTTTACGCTGACCTGAGAGAACTGGGGCCAACAAAGGCTGAGTCAGCAAACATTTTGCATTGGTCTTCTGTTAAATGTTTTCCTTCAACACACAGCAAAGACTATTGGGGACATGCATGCATGTTCTGTACTCGACTAACTAGTCAGCGGTTTCTAGAAACGTCTTTGTTGGTTCACTCGCACAGATTTGTTTTCAGCACCAATCTTAATCTTCTGAACGTTGTGCACGGGTCTCGTTATCGAGAGCTTTTTAAGACCTTGAAATGTATTCATCCTCCAAACAACTGGAGAAAGTCAAGTTCAACAAGAATATTCTGGTGTCAACACTTACTTCACAAGCACTTTAAGAGAATTTAAAGAAGCGTAGCTGTTTCAAAAGGTAACTCATGGATTTTTTTTTAATTGTTATTTTGCCGACCACCCATATTTAAGGTTGTGAATGAACTGAATTAGTAATATTTCGAAACACGTTGCCTTCAACATTGAAAATGAAAGAAGTACAGCAACACATCTGATGTCTCATCTGTAGAAACATCTGCTCCTGCAGCTGATATTTTAGGCATTTAGCAGACGGTCCTGGTTATTGGGGATTTTCTCGTCATATGGAGTGCTCGTCTCGTATGTTTTAGCAACCAGCTTTTGTTGCTGATTTTCAAGTTATTCTTCTCGGTTCATCCCAGCAAGCTTAAGATTTGAAAGCGTAAACTGTGACGTTTTCTCTCAGATCTATAAATAAAATTGTCTCTGCAAGAAGATTCATCTTTTGGGTTCATGTTCTATTTTAGAACTGTATGAGAAACAACTTTATTAGCCAAGCAAGCACACCAACTCCGCTTGGAGCAGAAGATGCTGTCAGTGAACATCCATCAGGCATGTTGTTATTTATTACAACATGTGACTTTTAAAACCAAGGATTTAAAATTAAACCATATAATGCCGAATGATATGGGTCAAATCAACCAAGACACTAAAAATCCAACCCCATAATAATCTCTCTCCTGCAATTTAGGGATGATTGAAAATCCCTCCATTGCATTCATACTCAGAATACTCCGCGGTGTGTGATCAACGCTTGAACCGTCACTTCAATCCTCAGGATGTGGACTGCAGGTGTACCAGAACACCCTCAATACAAGTACAGCGAACGGAAAGTCTACGTCTGATGAGAGCGGAAGTTCAACACGTCAAGAAAACTCACTGAGATTAAAGTATAACCAATAAAAACCTCTTAATTAAAGTCGGAGAAATGAGAAACAAGTGCAGGAAGTGACAAACTGGGCCACGAGGGTGTGACTGAGCGCGCATTGGCGGAGAATCTACCGAAGAGAGATAACATGAAAACAACTTATCAGACTTCTCACAGACACATTTCATGCGTCAACATGGGTCCAACTTCAAAATCCCAGGAGGATGTGTACGTCACACTTGTGCAGCAGCTTTCTATACAGTGTGTGTGTGTGTGTGTGTGTGTGTGTGTGTGAGAGAGAGTGTGTGTGTGTGAGTGACAGTGAGAGACAAAGAGAGGTGTAACTGGTTGTTAAAAAATGTCACGGTTTCATCCAGAGTTTCCGGGACATTGTTCGTGGAAGTCGCAGTACATTTTCAGTTGTGAATGGACACACAGTTCAACTCACCAGCATGACAACGCACCAGTTGAGGATGCCTCTGTAGTTGCTGTAGCCACTGGCTGAACTTAAGAGAGACTCCTGGAGGACGTGACAGCTGCATGGAAACACAAAGTCAACCGTTTATTGAGGATGGGGTTTTTTTTAGGGTTGATCAAGCTCTTTGCATTCCTTCCTGCCCGGTTTATCTCCAGAAGCTCAGGGATGAAACCATTTAGTACATCACTCCAGTCACTCTCAAACCTCTGCTCAGGAAACATTCAGTTGCATCTTCAAAATCACACACAACTAGAAATGAAGTAAAGAACGTATGTTAAGAGGAGGAGAGAGGATGGAGGAGAAGCAGAGGAGAGAGTACAGAGAAACAGGATAGAAAGATAAGGTGGGGGATAATTCAGTATTTAAGAGAGAAAGGTGGACAACGAAGACGAGGTGAAGAGACAGCGGTGGTTTGAGGTGAAGTGCAGAAGGAAATGAGCATATATAGAAAGGAAAGAGGCTCATCAATGAGTGCCAGGACACCCATGGCAAGACCTGCAGGAGTACGTGCAGACAGACAGGCAGCAAGCACAGGATTGCAAAAGCACATGCCATTGTTGTTTGGTCACTTTATTTCATCATTCTGGTGTTGCCCTGATGATATCAATCTTTAGATATTTAAATTCAAGAGTGTGAGTCAAACACCAGCCAGACTCTTGGCAGTTGAAAACAATACATAGAGGTGGCTTCAAAAGGCGAAGACGTATCTGTGGAAGTGGGCGTGTTACCATGAGATATGTAGGATAAAGGTCGGGCTATTATTATTATTTTCACTCATATCTACGACATGTAAAAAACATTTTTAAAGCATTTTTAAATGCTTGGTTTAATCATTTGTGAACATAGCATTATATATATGCTCAAAAGGGTCACATTTAAGTGGCCCCTTTAAGCCCCATTTGAAGGACAAACTATCCCCCAGTGAAAATGTTTTATACAAATGAGTCCCATCTGTCTAAATGACAACTACTTCCTGTCGTTTCAATCACCGTTAGCGCGTGTTAGTTTGCGTCCACGTGACGCTGAACGTCTTAAGACAAAGCTTAACGTTACCTGAGTCTCTCGTTAAAGTCTTCCACCACACTCCTCTGTTTCTTCGGGCTGTTCTGGAGCTGCAGCTGCTCTGACTTCTCCATCTCTCCGTCCGCCTTCCCGTTGACACTCGCGTGCCCGGACAACTCGTTTGTTTTGGTTTTATCGGAACACTGTGGAGGTGTCTCCCCGGCATCGTGCCACTTGTTCCCGTTGGAGATGGTCGTCCTCCTCCGGCGGCTTACAGGCCCTCTCATCTCGGCTCTGTCGCTCATTGAAGCGGCTTCAGTCACGCAGCTATTACCTGCCTGACATCGCTGGTCACCTGTGTCTTTGTTTCCATCCGGAGACGGTACAGCAACAGCGAATGGATGAATACGTCTCAAGTCGTGTCAACGCTGGTGGTTATAATGCGTTTCATCACCACCATAGCTCAAGTTGTCATTAAGGTTGCCAGATCTGTGTTTTTAAACTGACATCCCCCTATCGAGCCGATGTCCCAATCCACTTCCGGATTGGCTGCTTCACAGCATACTGAAATGCACTGGGTGATAGTGGCATGTATCATTGTAAAATGTTTAACTCTTTGCCACAACAGAGATATAGAACATAAGATGTGATACATTATTCTATTAACCTTCAACAACTACACGCCCATAATCCTCTGACAGGCTAATATATGTACCTATAGTTTATTAATCCGATATTGTTATTTTTGTTTTATTATATATTAATTGATTAACTAAAGGGAACACGTTAAATATGTATACTTTTTTTGTTAAAGTAATGTATATTTAGAGTCTTGGAAAATTCACCTGATGTTAGACTCCCACCAATCACTGACTGAGAATCTAATTTTGTTGTTGCCAACAGATAGAAAGATAGAAAGATATCTACTTTATTCATCCCGCAAGGGGAAATATGTTTGTTACAGCAGAAAAAAATACACTTTAGCAATGAAAGTAACAGATCAAAAAATAAAAATATTAAGACTAAAACGCACAATATATACAATAAAAACTAACAGAGTAAAACATATTCATATAAAAAATGCAGAGTAGCCTACATACAATGAAATAGTATCGCATTAAATGTATTAACTAAACAGTAGTGCAAAGATTAACCAGCAGCAAACAAACAACAGTGAATACATAAAGTAGAGCATTATAACAAATGCAAGACCCACCCATTAGTCCTACAGACTTTGAAGAAATTATTTTTGCAATATGTGTTCCCTGTAGAATCACAACTAATCCAGTTTTGGCCTTCTTGCAGACTGGAGAAGAAATGTGTTTGTTAGGATCAAGGCCATATAGGATTTGGATTTGCCACTATAAATAATTTGTATGCAACCGAGCACTATGAGAGGAAACACTCAGGATTGTTCCGCTGTACTGCTTCTAAATGTCCTAAAATAACCCGACATCCAGGAAACTAGTTTGCAGAAGCAAAGCAGTGGCATTAGAGCATTAATGTCACCTATATCAACAACATGGCTATGCATATATGTAATGTAAGTACATGCAATGCAATACAGGCATGCCTTCATAGATCCCACCATTGCACTTGAATCAATTCGAATGGTTTAAAGTTAGTCAAGAATAACCCGTATGTGAGAGAATATTACATTAAAGTGTTGTGTTTTGTTCCACTAGGATTCTGCAAGTGCTCAAAAGTGTTCCTGTTCTTTTCTCGTGGCTGTGTTTTTGAATTTTTGTATTTTTTCACACTTAAAATAAAAAGTACACAAATACACAATATATGCACTATTGTCCATGTTATCATATTTACAGTCCATAATAATGTTCCAAGTTATCTAACAGCTGCTGCATAGAGCGTTACTGTCGCCTTGTGGTAAAGGTGAACATATTCAGAGCAAGTAAGTCACTCACCACATTTCAATCGAGCGATGGCAACCACAGCCCACTATTGCTCAAATATCAGGACTACAAAACTACAGTCAAGTCACCTCGTGGTGCGGGTCGAAGGGGAGCCAATGGCATTCATGCGCTGCGTCACATGTCATTTCTGCCCAATCAGAGCGCAGCGGAATGATCTCGTTCGGTTGAGTCTTTTTATGGACAGCTTTCACGTTCAGCCAAATATCGTCCCTCTTTTTACCTGTTTAGAGACGTATTTTTATTTTGTTAATTTGCCTATGGCACAATACAGACTTCGTCTTTGGGTAATCCGCTTTTAAAGGGATGAAAAGGCTCAAGAGGAAGAAACAAAACGCAGGAGTTGGGGTGAATGGGAATGGATCTGTCACAAGAGGTAAGCCAGCCAACACACAGCTAACTAGCTAACGTTAGGTACCTGTTGGTGTTTAATAACAATAGACATAAGCACTGACTAGTCACACAAAGCTAGTTCTAATTAAAACGAGCCTTGCCTATTTAACGTTAGTTATATACTCTACGTGCCGACAGACAGAAACATGGCCTGAAATGCCAGTGAAGTTCATACTATTACTGCAGCCAGCTGACACAAACTACAGCCCACGAATCACGAGTTGTGCTTTGTTGTCCTAACCCTGTTGTTACAGTCTGGTCAAAGTAAACATTAGCGCGGCCACTTATCTGCCTGCGTGGCAGCCAGTCAGCCAACTTGGACAACTTGGATAGTTGCAGATGAACATGATTACGTCATTGTTCACTGTAACAAAAACTAAATAAACAAACACACACAAATCCTGCCATCTGTTATGTTATCACTCAACACTATGTTTTGGTTTTGCCCTTCAAGTCATCCAAAGACTTATAGTTTATTTTGCACAGCACTTTCACAACGATGGTCCTATGTGTGACTCATTGTGATCAGGCGTTATAATGGCAGTGTTTGCATGAAGAGGTAGGAAACGCCTCAATTATTGTCTGTCTTCAAAAAAGCAAGTGCTACAAAGATGGCAAAAAAAGTCATGCTTGAATTAAAACAGGTCCGTTTTACTGTTAATGTGTCTCAACACATTTATTAACTGTGTGTTGATTATTTCCTAACCCTACAAACTGTTTTTGTATATATGTGTTTCATGCATCCCTCGATGTCTTTCTTTTCCTTTTTATCTTTCTCTCCACATCTTTCTATCCCTCATCCTTTCCCTTTATTTTCCTCTGTATGTGTCTCCATCCTTCTCTTTTGCTCTCTTCATCCTCACCGCTGTCTTTCTTTGACAGAAGCAGATTGTGGGAGGAAACAGAAGTTGGCTGAGATCCATCAGGCTTTGATCAGGTAAATATATGATAATTATCAGTGCTACAGTTTGCTTGTTCAGGATGCTTTCTCTTTCTGTGGTTCTGGTATCCAGTACTATACATATGAATTCATTCTTATTTATCACATTTTCTGTCAGAACACCCTCTCGGATGCTGTTATGGTTTCTAAGTATTCCTCATCCAATTTGCAATCTTGTTACTAATGAAACCCTTTGATTTTTTTGATAAAGAATGTACAAATACATAACATTTACCAATTGCGTTCTAGTAATGAAATATAACGTAATTTGTCTTTTAAACTCCAGACCAGTGAAGGAACTCAAGACACTGAGTGTTGAGGTTTGCCCAGTAGATATGAGGTTTTCACTCAACGATAGCGTTCCTTTAAGATGGGCCTTGACGTGCCCGTATTTCTAGAAAGTCGTGAGAGTTTCATTGTACAAAATGCTCCATTAGCACAAGAGCAAAGGGCCTCAGGATGTGTTTTCCAAAGTGGGATTGCCCCTCCCTCCGCCGCTCGCTGTTCCATGATTAGATGGTATGCATTTATCCGTAGACGATGACCTTCGTCGCTCGCTGCTAAGCTAATTTCACACATGAAGATTACTCGCACGTGCCCAGTGGAATAGTGTGACGAGAACCATGAAGACATTAGTGTCGGGAGGCATGTGGGACTCGATGGGGAAATGGCCGAGGAAAGCTCATGCTGGATTGAGCCGGCTGATATTTTTGTGAAATCACGTTGTAATTGCACAAGAACAAATTTGGACACACTTTTTAGATATGTGGACACACATCATGTCATCTAAATTCTGTCATATATATAAATATTACTAATGCACTACAATAAAGTAAATTACATTTTATTCCTGAAGTTTGTTTGTAAAGTTGATATTATTTAACATGTTACTATGTTACCGGGGAGATTTTTCTGTGTGAGCTGACTCTAAATCAGTGCATCACGCTGACCCACATCCTATTCCGCCTTTTGTTCTTGCAGTGATCCAGTGGACATTGAGTCCCTGAGGAGAGCAGCAGCCAGTAACGGAGGACTGCTCACTGATGAACTAAGGAGGAAAGTCTGGCCCAAACTACTGAACATCAACGTGTACGATCTACCACATAAGCCTGGTTAGTGGTTGATTGATGCTAATATTTACTGGGTTGATGCATGCTTCACAATACTGCAAAATACTGTTACTCGTACTAATGCTGACAACGATAATAATTACATTTCGTATGGTGTAGGTCAAGATGTGAGGGAGAACCACAAGGACTACAACCAAGTAGTCCTGGATGTCAGGAGGTCCATGAAGCGGTTCCCTAAAGGTCTGTGTTCTGTCTGTGTGTGTGTGTGTGTGTGTGTGTTAGTTATCTCTAAAGATAGCAGCATTGCTCACAGTGCCATTTATCTACCTGTACTCATGTACTTACAGCGCCATGCAGATATCTGGAAAGGTTTACGGATTAAATGAACTGAGTAAAATCTGCAACGGGGTCAGATCCTTATGTCACAAGACGCCTGCGTTGTCAGCCAAAGCCACAACGTTGGGAAAGCAACAGAGAAAAGTGTCTTCTCTAACTGAGAAGCTGTCAGTTCAATCTCAGTTAATTGTGGTTTTGACTTAATAATCTTTTCTGCCAAGAAGAAGTCAACATATTTCGGAGAAATTAACTGAAAAAGGCAGCAGGGACTGAGGGAAAGCTGGATTAGAGCGTTAGTTTTGTTGATCTCTGTCTGTGTACTACAGTAAGATGCTCCACATATGCTGGATTTGATGTCATTTTTCCAGTAAAATGTGCAAGAAAAGTAAGACTGGTGTTCTTTTGGGAGGATAAACTTGATGTTTTATGCACATGTTGTGCAAAGAAATCATGTTTTCATACCACACCTGGGCAGTGTTTGGTTTTGTGTAAAAGCCTGGTTATAAGCACCCGGACCGGAGTCTGATAACGTGTGTCAACTTATTTATAACGGCGACAATCACAAGCATTTTCCAGGTTTTATTTGTGTCCATTAAGATTTAATTTATTTGTGATCCCTGGCTCTTCCTCAGGTATGCCAGCCTCAGAGAGGGCCGTGCTTCAGCAGCAGCTGATTGACATCATACTGGAGGTTTTGAAACGCACCCCTCAGCTCCATTACTACCAAGGCTACCACGACGTGGCCGTCACTCTGCTGCTGGTAGTCGGGGAGCGGATGGCCATCGCCATGCTGGACACTCTGTCCAATCACCATCTCAGGTTCTACTTTATTTTTTATTTTTCTAATAAATTTATCAGTCAAGTTAAACATACAACTTTTTAATTTTTTTACTGGGTCCAATTTAGTAACTTTATTTCAAATAGTTTCGCAGTGATAACTTACTGACTGTTTTCTCTGTCTTTAGGGATTTCATGGATCCTACCATGGACAGCACCAAACACATTCTAAACTACTTGATGCCGATATTGGAACAAGTTGATACGGAACTACATGACTTCATGATCAGGTAAACGTTAGCGAACATTGTCAAGAATTACTTGATTACTTTTTTTGATTGTGTTTATGCTTAAGCACCTTTTTGTAAAGGTAATTTGATTTGAACATTTCTAAATAACGAATATGTTGTATGTTAAAGTAAGTTACTCCTCTCAGGCTGCCAGGTTGGTTATTGGTGATTTAACTAATATTTGTTCTTGTTTTAATGGTGAGTTATGGGTAATGGAGTTTTATTTTAACTTTATTTCCATTGGAAATGAAAGATGAGCATTTTGAGTAAGTGCTTCTCTTGCGTTACAAGAGCAAAATCCTCCATGTGGCCGTAGATTAAAAAAAACACCAGCAACAAAAATACACACAAAGCAGCATCCCGCATGTTGGAGAATACACACAGTACCTGTAGTTTGTGCCAGGACAGTTTTTTCATGAAGGTAATTGGATTTGACAAGCTGTAATAGCTGAATATGCAAAATGCATTTTATTTGCGTTTAAAATGTTTTGAGATCAAACTGATTTTTGTGGCTGCGTCCATTTTCAGTCAATGTTTGATTTAGTAAGCAATCAAAAGTATCCAGATTACATTACTTTTTTTTTAATCAATGATTTTGTTACAAATTACAAATATAACTGATTTCAAAGTATTATTTTAAGTCGCTTTTGAAGTAATGTAAGTCAAATCCACTAGAGGGCACTAAAGTGTTGATTTTCACCGGTGAGCTTCACAGAGAGACAAATATTTGAGTGTTTTGTTTGTGAATTGGAGCTCAACTGAAAATGCATCAGTGGTGGTCTCATTGGGGAGTTCCTGTGTCAGATGCTCCAACAGCTGTTTCAGAGGCTCCTCTGTCCCACCAAGGTGTGCACCACATTTACCTTTATTTGTGAAATGTAATCATCCAAAAATGATTCATTATCTTTTTGCAGTTAATTGAAGCAACAACAAGAAAGCATTTTACAACATAACCAGTTACTGTAAGAGAGTATGGGGCGTGTAGTGAGGACTAGGATTTGTGATGTTCTGAGTCAATAAAGTGTGTGTGTGTGTGTGTGTGTGGGGTGCCTTCGCCGTCTTGTTGCCCGTTCATAATTGATGCTGTGCTGGCAACTTCCATATTTGCAAATTACCCGTCTCTCCTCAAATACAATAGAAAAAGCTAAAAAAACAAGACATTTCCCCGGCAGATAAAAACAGTAGGATAAACAACACCTGACTTCAAAGTTTGGAATGCACTTCCACTTCCCCTTACCTGCCTTCGTATCTTTTCCGCCTTTCTTCTTTCCCTCTTCTCCCGCCCACTTCATTTGATCTCTTTCATGTTCCTCTCGTCACTCATGCTCCCTGCCCTTTGCTCCCTCTCTTTACCCCGCCCCCTGTCCATCACTCCACCCACTCCCGTTCGCGTGTCACTGCCTTCCCCTTGTACTTATTCTTCTTCTTCCTCCCTGAATGTTCCTATCTAATATTTATCAACAACCTCTAAGAGTATCCAATTTACTTGAGACTCTGTTAAAAATAACTGTCTATTTATGTCTGCACACGACAAAGAAAGACAGGGGAAGAGCACAGGAGGGTTATAAACGGCATGTGACGATAAATCAAATGTGTTTTTCTTCAGAATTCAGGACACATCTAAAGACATTGCTGTGGTCATGAGAAAGTCTTTCAAACAAATCAATCATGACTCTTGGATGAAGTAATGCTACTGAAGTTCAGGAAAGCGCTCCTCGTGTCTGAGTAAATAACCCCTGTGATGTCATTCGGGTTATCTCAGGTTTAGATTATTAAAGACATGTTTCAAAAATGAAGGCGTTACTCAGGGAGGGTTTAACAAAAAATATCCACCATCAAGATGCATTTTGGGAACCATTGAATTCAGCGTATGTGGGGTTTGAACCACACTAGGGATTAATAGTCCGGGTGTCTCAACCTCTCTGCTTAGACCATTATTTTTCTATTCTTTCTCTCGTGAGAACCTGTCGAAATATATATTTGTGTTGGCTACGGTTGGCCGGATCATACCAGTGCATTTTCTCTTTACATTTTACCCGACAGACTAAGAGTTGCTTACACTGTACAGCACTGCACACCACCAGGCGTACCATCAGTTTTCAAAGTAATTTCCTGCCTTCCATGCAGCCATTGGTTTCCATTCATTTATATTACAGTATGAAAGTCTACTCGGAGGGATTTGCACTGTGATGGATTGGGATGTGATGAAATCACTAGCTGCCTAGAAGATGCGGGGGAACCCTTTTTTATTTCATAACTGCATTTTCATTTAATTCTGCTCTTGTAGCATATTTTGTGTTTTCTGTTCCGTTAGTCTCTAACTCACTGTTGCATATTGGCCAAGACACTCTTGTGAAGGAGATTATTAATCTCAGTTAAGATGTAAAGCCCGTTCTGTGTGTTCCTCTGTTTATGTTTATGTCCCTTTATATGTTTGCTGTTTCTGACAGAGCGGAGGTGGGAACCATCTTCGCTCTGTCCTGGCTCATCACGTGGTACGGCCACGTGCTGTCAGACTTCAAACACACCATGAGGCTCTACGACTTCTTCCTGGCATCGCACCCGCTGATGCCCATCTACCTCGCCGCTACGGTGAGCAGGCGTAGAAGCCAACAGGAAATGAACACGAGGCAGCGACTTTGTTTTGTCAGTAATCCAGGACGCTCACATGTGAATACATGCTGCCAAACACACACACACACACACACACACACACACACACACTCACACTCATGCATACAGTGAGGCAGATTACTGTGAAGTCACCAGACTAGTTAATTAGATACCTCCTAATGAACAGATGAGAGAGAGAGTGAAGGAGGAGCTATAGCGGCAGAGATAAAAGAGGAAAGAGAGGGAGAAGGACGAGGACTGCGTCAGGAAACAGAATGACAAGGAGAGCCGACTGATGTTTGACTGAGAAGGAGAAAGAGATTACAAAGGAAAAGCATTTTTATACTTGTGACTTTGTTCCCCCCTTGTTCCTCTGGGTGCAAAAAACATTATTTGTGGAAATTATATTTGTGTGTGTGAATGCATCCTGTTTTTAGGTGTTTTAATTGAGTGTGAATAGGTCTTTTCAAACAGAAGGGTTTTGTGGTTGTTGATTAGTGTGTACATTTGTGCACATTTTGCGTGTTTGTAATTGTGTGTGTGTGTGTGTGTAGGGGCTGGGCAGAGGGAGAGTTCTGTTTTGAAGTGTGTGAAACAACAAAGCAGAATGTAGTTCATGTTTCCTCCAAGGCTGAGAACAGTGCGCAGCATGGGGGGGTTAACCCTTCATCTGCCTATTTCACTGCTGAGCGCTCATTCTGCCTCACTAGTATCACTGAAGCTTCCCAGTGTACCGTGTGTAGAATCTTTATCACAGCTTTAGTGTGTTCTAACCCCTCCGCTCCTCCTCAGATTGTGCTGCACAGAGAGAAGGAGGTGAAGAAGACGGAGTGTGACATGGCCATGGTGCACCACCTCCTCTCACGCATACCCCAGGACCTCCCATACGAACTTTTGATCGGCCGGGCCCAGGACCTGTTGGACCAGCACCCTCCATCTCTACTGGCCAAGCGGGCAGCGCTGCAGCCTCGCAAGAGGTGAGGGGACAAGCATTAAAACATTGTCATGATGTTACTACTATGCATTCACATTCGCTAAATGAGGCATCATGCTGGGTCATACTTCAGTTCTAATTAAATACAATGCACGTGTTACATTCTGCCAAAGCAAGTGAGCAAAACATACTCGTACTGTTGTGTATCAAGGGCTGCAAATAATGGTTATTTTCATCATAACTTAATCAGAAAATCACTATTTTTTACCAATATATTTATTATGCCTTTATTGGACTGTAAGTGTAGAGGCAGACTGGAAATGGGGAGCGAGAGGGACGTATGGCATGCAACAAAGGTCTGGAATCTAACCGGGCACGTTGTGTTTAGATGGCGTTGCACTGTAACCATTCTGTAACCATTCGGCTAATGATTCGCTTCAGTAAATCACATACTGATTCATGAATCAAACGATGAGTCTACAAAACATCACAAAGTTATAAAAAGAAACGTATAAATATATCTAAAGAGATATATTCTCTTCAAATGACTTGATTAGAACAACAACAAAAAAAGCTGGAAACGGTAAATATTTGGCAAGAAATGGCTTGATGATCAGTCGATTGTCAAAATTGTTGTCGATAAGTGTTCTGTCAATAATTGCAGCCGACGCTAATGTAAAAGTTGAATGTTTTATAGAAGTATTTTGAGGTTGTGCATTTGAGTGTGATGTAAGTTCCCTCAGTAACCAAGAGGGGATGCACTAAAAACACATCCAGTGCTGCTGCCATAGAGAGGAAACACAACTACGCCTTCTCCCAGTGTATCCATAGTCTCCCTCTCTTGGTCCTTCGGTGTTACTAACAGTCATTGTTCAGGAGAGGAAGTGACATCACTGACACAAGGCCTTGACTAAAAGATGTCTCATAATGCATTACTCCCATGGCTTCCTATATTCCAAAGCTACTGAGCACTCTCTAAAATTCCCTTCACCTATCTTTATCCATCAGTTGATCCCTCATGTCATGTCCATCATGTCATTCCAGCTGTCCATGCTTCACCTTAGATCTGACTCTGCTCTCCATCACCGACTTACTCTCCCTGCCCTCTTCCCATCCTTCTCTTCCTCCGTTTTCTGTCTCCAGTCTGTCCATCAGCACCTTCCAGGCGTTTCAGTTCTCCACCCTCCACCAGAGGCCTGACTCTGTTCTCCAAGGCCTCACCAAGGCCCAGGGCTCCACCCACTCCAGACACGGTAAAGATAGTAACTGTGATCTTATTACTGACTCTGAAGAAGGATTGCACACATACAGACAGTACAGTGAAGTAAAAGTGAAATTTTGTTCGATGCTCTTTGAAGTCGGGGGGGGGGGGGGGGGGGGGGGGATTATATTGACTTTGAGATCGTCAGAACAAACATTTCAACGTGAATATCAAAAATTGTTTGATGGAGCCACAGTTTTTTTTCTTGCCTTGAACACAACTCTTCAGAACAAGGCAATAAATATGTCATCTCCCACAAATGCTGCCCCCCCCCCCCCTTTGAGCCAATCAATAACAAGTAAACAAATGATGTAGCACCCCCATCAGACCAATCAAGTGCACATTTAGATATGGCAGAACAGAGCAAAGCGTTGGTTTCTGTGAGAATGTGATCAGTGGCCTCTGACATATTGTCTGTGATGTACACGCAATCAAAAATGTGCTTTAACATTCCCCTCAGGGCAAACAACGTAATATTGAAATTGATGCACATTATTCCCTGCAGTGTCATCACAATTCAATTAGCAGCATCCAAGATGAAGTGCATAACGCACAGAAAGAGCACCTCCTAACTTCACTGTGGCAGACAATGAATGGGAGTCCGTACGAGACAACCTGCTGTCTACATGTTAAACGAGATGACTGTTGGCTGATGAGGGTGGAGTTCATAACTATTTGGGCCTCTAGTTAATTAAAGTGAGAGTGCTGCTGAGCTAAAGGCATGGAGCAGAATTGGTTGTTTAATACTTTTGCCCCCTCCTTGTCTCTACTCCTTGTGTTTTGACATTCCTTTTCTTTTCAATCCCAGTAACATGATGCAGCTTGATCCTGCTTTTGGTTCAGCTTCCAGTGTTATGACTCCTCCTCACTGTCTGACCCCTCCTCCTTGTTCTGTGCTCGTAGCCTCTCGACCCTCGGGCCAGGAAGCGGCTTTGCCCCGGGACCGAGGCCAGCTGTGGGGGACGGGGAACCGCATGGTGAAGATGGCAGTGTGGGGGCTGTCCGCGACGCTCGGGGCCGCCGTGTTCGCCGTGGCTCAGACAGCTTTGGACTGGGGCCCCGAGGCGTTACTACAACTGTTCTGACGTGGCGGTGGGGGATTTAGACTGTTAGACACACACGCTAACACAGCAGACACACATCTGCTCTTAAACAATATTACAACTTACATAGACGAACAAAGACGGCGAAGACTTGAAGCTCCTCTCTCCTGCTGAGAGGAAACCTTGGGGAAAAGCAGGAATAGGTCAGTTATGTTGGTGCCAAACAGGTTGTTGCTACACAACCATTATGAACATATGTTTGCCACTAGCCAGCCTCGGGATGTATCCCAAAACTCATTCCCACATGTAAGCATGGACGGGTAACTGAACGAGCCTCTGACCTCTTGGGCCCCTGGGCCAGAGCCTCAGTGTGGAGTCACTGCCAACATTTCCCTTTGAAAAGACAATCAAACCACCACAAAGAGACCAAAAACAACTACAGACATTGAAGATGACCAAAGAGAGACGTGAACGAGTGGTTTGCAGTCGCTTTGTGTCCCTCAGTCCGGGGCATCTCCTCTTACGTAGGAGGTGTGGCGGGCTTTAACACGTTTTCGCCCAGGGGCCCATTGTCTCATTATCCATCCATGCATGCGAGACACTGACACATCTCGCTTTTTCGGCACCATCGGTGTAACATTTTACACGCGTCTCTGTGCGTTTGCTGTTGGCTGATTATTGAGCTGATAAGTCTCTTTCTCGTCGTGCTCGTCTCGCTGTATTTCTGTTGATGGTGTTTCAGTGAGCTTGTTGGATCTGCAGCCGTATCGAAAAAGTGCCCGTAGCCAGCGCGATGATGCATGACTACAAATGATTAAAGAGCGGTGTTTTCTGCTGAAAGCATCCAGTTATGAGTGAAGAAGGAGAGCGGGAGAGAAATGGGAAAGATGGTGGGAGAGATTTTGCCTTTAAGCCACTTGTATTAATTGCTTTACTGCAGGTGTCAGTGAGTTACATTAACAGTAGAGCTTTCTGCTGGCCAGAATGTGAACATTACACACAGTTAGCACTCTGCACTCAATGCACACAGTGGGGCTAATGCAGATGCATTGAGGCATCAGATGCAGGAGGCACTGAAATACATATTTCTTTTAATATATATGATTTTTCAATATTTTCTGTGGCAGTTTTCTAGATGTTGTGGCCTGAATGGATGTGCAGAATACACCAGTACTTTTACATTCTTAAAATATTGAGCAGGGTTGCGCTAACATCCACTCTGAACAGCCATCAACAGAACTACATGACATGGACTCAGTTCTTCTTCTACATCATATTTTCAGCATGTTACAGCTACAGTGATTATTTTAACACATGTGACAGAAGAAATAGTGTTTTTATTTCACACACCATGTAGATGTCACTGAGTTTTAGCACCTGGATAGTGAATATTAATAAAACAGGTGGTTTTCAACTGGGACACATATGTACAGGGCACGGGGGGGGGGGGGGGTTCTCCAAAGAGCAATGCATGCTCTGTGTGTCGACTTATGTTTTGAAATATTTATCAGCTTTTTACTAGCATGTTGCATCTGTTCACACAAATTCACCTGAGTCTGAACCCTCCTCTTCTCTCCGTCATGATATAGAGCCGCCAGGAAGTGTGTGTGTGCTTGAGTGTAAATGTGATTAAGTCACAGGTCAGTTAATTTTTATTTTTTTCCCTTATATATACATATATACATTTATATATTGTCGGCAGTCTAATTTATTTTAAGAGCAACAATCTGATTGGCTATTCATGTATTGGTTAGACAATTATGGTTATTTTGGTTCGTAATCACCAGTCTGAGGGTTTGTATATTTTAAAGGGGATCCAGTTATTTTACACATGAAATACTGTATCAGGTCAGTCATCATGAATCAGACTAGAAGTTAAAGAAAGATGCTTAGTTGCTGTCTTGCCAAGTGTTGGAGGAGAAGATGGATACCAGTCACAGTTTGGTTGCACGTATGAATCTTCTCAGCAAATAAGCATATTTCCCAAATGATCAGACTATTCCTTTAAATGTTTGGCTCATGTGCCAGCTCACTTCTTAGGTTAAGATAATAAACAAGTGACATTGCAAGAGGAACATTTACAATCTTATGGTGCATGGTCGGCACTCTCATTACACAAACTGCTCATTCTGCAGTTAATATTCTTACTGGCTGTACTTTTAAAGTGAATGCATGTAAATTGTTATCTGTGATGCTTGGAAACACGTGATTGACAAAGAAAATTCTTTAATTCATTTAAAAATAGCATTTGTTTGCATGTATTCTTTGCTTACTCTTGTTTGACATAAATATGCAGGGAAACCCCTTTGACCAGGGTCTGTGATCTTCAGACATGCGTCAAGATGCTACTGTGCAGTTGAATTATCAGTGCCTTGTATACGCGCACACACACACGCACACGCACACGCACGCACACACACGCACACACACAGGGAGAGAGGGGTGGCTTTGCCAGATCATAATGAGGATTTAATTCCTGCCTCTGGCTCTTGGCGCGCTAAAGACACTTTCTCCTTGTCGGGGTTTTTTTTTTTTTTTTTTTCTTCTTCTTCTCACATTCACACTCAAACACCAACACCGGTCTCAGTCTGGCAGAGGCCTGAGATGAAAAACGATTGAAGCATGTTTGTTTTGAATGAAACCAACCAAAGTCTTAAAGAAAGACGATGGATGCTGTCCAACACCAAAGGAAGTCTTGTAAAAGAAGTAAACAGTAGAAATAGAAGATGCATCATTTTATTTGACTGTAGTGCAATGATTTACTTTTATTAGCTCTGTTGATAGTAGTTCACATTAAATCAGTACTTTTTAGTTGCATTTTTTAATCTTTTTGTCTTACTTGATATCAGCCCACATCTACAAAGAAGTTGTGGCAAATAACATCAAATAGGAAATGGAGGAATGGGAGTTATTTCAACAGCTGGATGCAGTGGATGTAATTTGACAGCTTGTCATTGGGTTTGATGTGAACCAAAAACACACTTTCTGTAAATCAAAATAACTTGAGTTTCATGCCAAATGATGAACTCACTGTGGTGTGATGAAGAGTCTGAAGTTGAACTCCCAGTGAGCTTGTGTCGAGCCGCTCATGGCCTCTCTGTCCTCAGGTCTGAAAATCTCCCAGAAGACTTGATTGAACCAAATGCTTTTACAGATAATAAGCCCATAATAACTTGTGTATGTATCATTTTTTGTGGGCATTTTAATGCACTTTTCTTGTATTATGCGTACCAAACACTTGGTACACATATCCGGTTCTTTGCACCGTGTACTTGTACTGCAGCTGTTCTGAGACACTTCTTTGACAAAGATGGTTTTGTCTATGAGGTAAAAACAATGAATAAACGACAAAGAAAACACTTCTGGTTTACAGTGTGAAAGTTTATTCTGGACTTTTGAACCAAAGGATTTGCAACAAAAAATATGCGTTTGGTATGCGGACGCTCAGTTTTTGGATGATAGTACATCACCACACATGTGTACACACAGTTGTGTATTTTAGTGCTGAAACAATTAGTCGATTGACAGAAAATGAATTGACAGGTATTTTGATTATTTATGCCATTCATTCTCTGGTCGAAGTTTTTTTTTTTGCTTTTGATGATTTTAAACTAAATATCTTTGAGTTTTTGATAGTTGGTCAGAGAAAATTCTTTTTTTTTTAACACATCACCTTGAACATTATATTAATATATTATATTATTATTATAGTATAATATAATTATTATATATTATATATATATAATAATATATATATAATAATAATAATATAATAATATATTATATATAATAATAATAATAATAATATATAATAATAATAATATGTGTTTTTGTGTGTGTGTTTTTGTGTGTGTGTGTGTGTGTTTGGGGAGGACAAGGCTGCGCATCTGTCCGTCTGACCTCCAGGGAGACGACCAGAGATAGAAAGCAGCATCAGACATGGTGAAGCAGAGAGGTGAGGGTTAAAGAGGGATGAAATGAGCCAAACATTTATACTGTAGAAAAAGACATCTGGTGGACATGTTTGAGGCAACCGAGAGGTAGCCGAGGTCCTCAAGAAGGCGTATTTAAGCGCAGTCCCGTGAGGATTTCTAATGAGCTGGAGTGGAAGTGAGTGTGGGTCAGATCAGAGTTGAGAGCAGATGTGGAGAGTGATGGTTTGAATTTATGCACAGAGCTGTCTGGAGGAATCATGGCCCCTGAAAGTGTGTGTGTGTGTGTGTGTGTGCGCGACGGACGGACGCTCCAGGGGTCTGTCTCATGGTTTTTTTCCCCCCTGATGACACACACGACCAAGTGCCACCAATAACAGCAGAAGCAGCACCTCGACTTTCACCGCTGACCTTTACTTTAATTCATTCATTGGACTCAGTTTTACAAACAAAATAAGCTCCATGTTGCCTGTTTTGTGCTTGTTTTTAATTGATCGAGTTGATCTTGTCCCCGTGGGTTGCGGCCCTGGAACTGTGCCAAACCGTTAATTAATTGGCTACATGGTAATGTTTCAAAAATGTAGGAAAGTCGGTGTTAATTATCTTTAGAAAAGTGACATTTGACATTTGGTCACAGTGTGCACTAAAGCCAGACCCCGATGAACTGATACGTTTCATGATTTCCATTTTGCTTCTCAAGAAACAGACAGGAAAGTGAGCTTCCTGGGAACTCATATCTGTGAGAAGATATGCTAATACTACTTCCATAAGTCATCGTCATTACCAGTTTCTAACTTGTAAATAGCACCCAACTTGTAATTATAACTCTTTTTTTCACTTTCCACCAACTTATTTGGAAATCTATCTGGCTATGTAGCTGCTAAATGTTCCACTAGTTGTTAACTTTGTCCGTCTGCTGCTGTGTACAGTGGTTTTAAAGATTTTTGCTGAAAACAGCTGCCTGATGCTGCCTGCACTACACTGATGAGTGCAGTGAAAGTGAAACAAATCAGTACGATTTCAGGCTGTAAAACCAAAACAATGAGACAAAAGACGCTAACACAGTATGTACTGCAGAGCCAGGTTGATCCGTTTTTTTAATGTAAAAAAATATTGATTATAGAAGCTTTAAGTATTTTGACAAATCAAAGATCTTACAGAGGTTGCCTTTTATTCATGATAAATGCTCCTTTTTGGCCCTGAAAGAGCGTTGTGCCTTCATCTCTCAGCTCAACACATCAAAGAGTGGCAGTACACTGATACACTTTAACATTTTAACCACATCACATTTCATTTACAGTGAAGCTGCATCAATCACAACGGCTTTTGAGACTGGATTTGCCCACGCGGCGGCTCAGTCAGACATCACACATGCATACCACACACAAACTCTTTGTCTGCAGCCCTTTTTCTCCTGCACTAGTCCTCCCTCCCACTCAGTCCTTCACTCTGTCATGGATCAGAGAACATGTCCCAAAGTGCTTTACAGGCAACACGCGTGCAGCATGTCCCTGCATGCTGATGTGACGATACAGCTTTACAGCAACCTTGTGCAGTAGATGTGTGCGTGAACATCCGGCAGTGACTACGACTACGTGTGGCCGTACATGCTCTGACATTGTGTGTGAATATTTCAAATGGAGCAACCGCCCATGTTGCCTTGAACACTGGTGGGAATAGATGTATGCACCCAATACTTCCAGATTTAGACACTGACTGATGGGTACAAAAAAAGGATGCACAGGGTGAAATAACACACAGCTCTTTTTACGTAGCATGAAGTGAGAACTGAGCAGTGACAAACTGATCGTGTTGGCATCATTTTCTCCAAAAGTATTTGTCCTTTGCAGTTTGTTACAACATGTCTTGTTTTTGTAGGTTTGGTCTGTATGATAATGTTGTACTCACCAAAGTGTCTGCTGAGATCTGCAGGGATGTCACTGATCCAACTTTCTCTCTCATGACACTGATTCTGCAGCACGGCTCCAGACTAACTTTTTACATTGGTTGCACCGGTGAGCCTACCTTTTCTATTTCGGTGCACCAGCACAAAATGTATGTACAATTTTTCCCTTTGTCTTTTTTGCCACTGCAGTAGTTCATTTTAAGCGTTCTGTTTTTGTCAGATAATTGATAACAGTAATAATGGTGCCGATAAATGTTTTACGATGTTTCTCGAGGAGGAGTAGCCTACAGGGCACGGTTTCACACAACCTACACACACACAGACGGATCTAAATGCAGCGTTGCCAGGTGGGAAATGTTGAACTATCGTACCAGAGGCTTCAAATTTGCGCTTTGTGGGAAATTATCATAAGCGAGTCATAACCATGAGAACAAATATGCGTCAATGTGTAATTTTGCACAACACGTATTTTGACGATTTATTGAAACGCCTACAAATCTACCAACATCAGTGTGTTTTGGGTTGTTTTTTTACAGCAAGTCAACCAGAAGCCTGTTCATATTCTACATGAAAACAGTTAGCCAAAAGCTAAACTATTTAAATACATGACTATAAGACACTCAAATGAGCGTTGAGCAGCCGTGCACACGTGTCACACTTGTAGCCTACAAAAAAAGAGGTCTCGTGAGAAGATATCCCTAAACACAGACAGATTCATCTGGAAATGAATTAAATTCGACAGCGCAGCCTAAGGTCAAATTACCTTACATTATTGATCACAGATTGTACAAAAGGCACTATCATTGCTCAAATACAATAATTATCGTGCATCTGTCATATGTCAGGCGTACTGCTGCAACCAACGAAAATGTTTAGACCCGCTTGACAGATTTTTGGTCACATGGAAATTATATCGTTGAATCCACCAAACATGTTATTCAGAAAATCTGAATGATGAAATTCCATAATAGAGTTGAGTTTCAACAATCTATTATAACATCTCACAATTTTGTAGTTAATTATATGTTTCACTTATTTGATAATGTTATATGACATAAACATAGTTGTCAATTAATAATTTGTTGGTGGCATATCTGAACATTTCATTTATGCAGCTCACATGCGAGTCTCAATAACACCACTGTAAATTACTAGCTATTTAGGATTTACCATGCAGGGTGAAGCAATAACGTGCTTTTTTATTTGCCACGGTATACATGTCTTGAATAACTTACTTTGTATCTCTAATTCAGGTGTTGATACTACAGATCTCAGTTTACTGATATTTCTTAGATGGAAGAAACATGACCTGGACAGCTGCTTAACATGAGGGTCAAACGACATGGATCGATCAAAGAAAATCCCAAGATTGCGCAGGTTGCAATGGGCAGCAGAGGAGAGTGGACTCATAATCTGCCTGATCATGGGGACAAACTCCTCTGGAGCAATAACTAACTAATTTGCCACGGTATACATGTCTTGAATAACTTACTGAGCGTGACAAAACCTGTTGTCTGAAGTTTGGTGGCGTTAGCTCAGAACAATAGCGTAGCCTAATCTTCATCTGCAACTGTGCAGAAATACCGGGTTTACGCACAATGAATGAACAGAATGACATGCAAAAACAAAAGAAGAAATGCCACAGAGATTATGTCACTTATATATAAACACTTGTGATTTCACTCACCTCGAAAACAGTCTGAGCAGACAATGACACCCAAGCCTGGTCCGAAACAGGTAAAGTTACAGGACGGGAGGAAAGTCAACGTCGGCCGCCAATTCCCCATAATGCACTTTGATAACAGTCGCAAAAACGTGACGATGACCTCCTTATTCAAGTTGATTTACACTACTAATTCAGTTAAATGTGAATTTTCAGGTTAACATTTGTTTTGTCATTGAGATGTTGCTAACTAGTAATTCCGTGTTATCACGACAACTTCAATAATCTTTTGTCATAATGACAGAATAATATTCTAAAATGATCAAACAAGTAAAATCACATTTTACAGTGTAGTCTTTGACTGGACGCCATGTTGGTTTGTAGTCCTTCATGTATCCATGGGGATGGAATGTTATTGTACATGCATCAAATCTGGTTTCCATCTGTGACATCATAAAGAACTCTGACAACATAAAGAGTCTGGTTTGTAGTCCTTCATGTATCCATGGGGATGGAATGTTATTGTACATGCATCAAAGCTGGGTTCCATCTGTTACATCATACAGAACTCTGTGACATCACATCAACACAACTGGATTTGATATAGCTCTGCTTTCAAACTCCAAACTTCACTACTTGACAGACAGATTAGTCAGACCACCACAGTGTCGACAGTACTACAGTTACCAGTCTTTTTTCGTATATCACTTTCGTATCATGTCTTCAGTCATGAACGTTATTATGTATGCTATCTTGACCGTTTTCGTGACTGCTAGCATGTCTGCGATCACGTCTCGTAGCATGTCTGCGAATACGTCTGCTATGATGTGTGCTATCATGTCGATCTTGTATGCTGTAATGTCTCCTATCATGGCTGGTAACACGTCTGCTATCGTGTCTATCCTGCATATTATCTTGTCTGCTAGCATGTATGGTATCATGTCTGAGATCATGTATGCTATCGTGCATGCTATCACGAATTATATCATCTCTGCTTCAGGAAATTCAATGGATAGATTATACCTGGATGTGGACACTCGGGACAGTCTTTCTGAGGAGGTCAAAATGAAGAAATGCCACCTGGGCAGGAAAGGAGGTGAACTCCAGCATGAGAAAACCTGGCAGGAAAAGTATTACGCTCTGAAGAAGAAGTCCACCACGGACCTGACACAGAAGGAAGGCTATCAACATGAGATCAACAGTGTGCTAAACAAACTCAGCAACCTTGCTAAAAAACACCTAAGACCTGACACCTAACACACTTCTACCCCAGGGATTCCCAAAGTGTGGTGCGGTCAAACAGGTTAAGAACCCCTGATCTAGTACACACACCCCCACACACACACACACACACACACACACACACACACACACACACACACACACTCTTCTACACTATCCCTTCTTCTACCGACCCCCAATCCCCCCTCCCCCCCACACACACACACACACACACGAATCGCCACCTTAACGTGGTGAAGGAGTTTGAGTGGCTCAGTGATCCTGGGAGCTATATGTTGTCCGGGGACCTTGGTGGTCTCCCAAGGCAAACGGGCCTCAGGGGAGAGCCCAGACTAAGAGCGGTTCAAAAATTATAACTAGCAGCCCACAGACTTCAGCTACCTCGCCCGGACCAGGGAAACCGGGGCACCCTCCCGGAGCCAGACCCAGGAGGGGAGCTCGACAGCGGTAGCCGGGCCTTCACCCACGGGGCTCAGCTCAAAGAAACAACATGGAGCAGCCACCCTGTGGACCCACCAGCCTCACAACAGCTCCCTTCCTGTGTCGCTCACCATTGCGGCATGCATGTGCATCCTTGTGTGTACAGGATGAACAAAAATGGCAGTCGATGAGGTGTTTTGGGAGAATACATCTTCACTGAAGATATATTCTGAACTATGTGAAAGGATTCATTTTGCTGCAGTAGTGCGATAAGAGGGGTTAAAGGAAATGACAGCTGAGGAGCGAGGATGCAGTGACTGATGATTAAAGCAACATTATCAAATAAAAGTATAATTTGGGGGAAAAAACGAATGACATTGATTGATCACACTTTTGTAAATGGTCGTTTTAAAATAAAATAAATTATATCGTTCAATCCACCAAACATGTTATTCAGAAAATCTGAATGATGAAATTCCATAATAGAGTTGAGTTTCAACAATCTATTATAACATCTCACAATTTTGTAGTTAATTATATGTTTCACTTATTTGATAATGTTATATGACATAAACATAGTTGTCAATTAATAATTTGTTGGTGGCATATCTGAACATTTCATTTATGCAGCTCACATGCGAGTCTCAATAACACCACTGTAAATTACTAGCTATTTAGGATTTACCATGCAGGGTGAAGCAATAACGTGCTTTTTTATTTGCCACGGTATACATGTCTTGAATAACTTACTTTGTATCTCTAATTCAGGTGTTGATACTACAGATCTCAGTTTACTGATATTTCTTAGATGGAAGAAACATGACCTGGACAGCTGCTTAACATGAGGGTCAAACGACATGGATCGATCAAAGAAAATCCCAAGATTGCGCAGGTTGCAATGGGCAGCAGAGGAGAGTGGACTCATAATCTGCCTGATCATGGGGACAAACTCCTCTGGAGCAATAACTAACTAATTTGCCACGGTATACATGTCTTGAATAACTTACTGAGCGTGACAAAACCTGTTGTCTGAAGTTTGGTGGCGTTAGCTCAGAACAATAGCGTAGCCTAATCTTCATCTGCAACTGTGCAGAAATACCGGGTTTACGCACAATGAATGAACAGAATGACATGCAAAAACAAAAGAAGAAATGCCACAGAGATTATGTCACTTATATATAAACACTTGTGATTTCACTCACCTCGAAAACAGTCTGAGCAGACAATGACACCCAAGCCTGGTCCGAAACAGGTAAAGTTACAGGACGGGAGGAAAGTCAACGTCGGCCGCCAATTCCCCATAATGCACTTTGATAACAGTCGCAAAAACGTGACGATGACCTCCTTATTCAAGTTGATTTACACTACTAATTCAGTTAAATGTGAATTTTCAGGTTAACATTTGTTTTGTCATTGAGATGTTGCTAACTAGTAATTCCGTGTTATCACGACAACTTCAATAATCTTTTGTCATAATGACAGAATAATATTCTAAAATGATCAAACAAGTAAAATCACATTTTACAGTGTAGTCTTTGACTGGACGCCATGTTGGTTTGTAGTCCTTCATGTATCCATGGGGATGGAATGTTATTGTACATGCATCAAATCTGGGTTCCATCTGTGACATCATAAAGAACTCTGACAACATAAAGAATCTGGTTGGTAGTCCTTCATGTATCCATGGCGATGGAATGTTATTGTACATGCATCAAAGCTGGGTTCCATCTGTGACATCATAAAGAACTCTGACATCATACAGAACTCTGTGACATCACATCAATGCAACTGGATTTGATATAACTCTGCTTTCAAACTCCAAACTTCACTACTTGACAGATTAGTCAGACCACCACAGTGTCGACAGTACTACAGTTACCAGTCTTTTTTCGTATATCACTTTCGTATCATGTCTTCAGTCATGAACGTTATTGTGAGCGTTACTATCTTGACTGCTTTCGTGACTGCTAGCATGTCTGCGATCACGTCTCGTAGCATGTCTGCGATCACGTCTGCTATGATGTGTGCTATCATGTCGATCTTGTATGATATAATGTCTGCTGTCATGTCTATCCTGCATGTTATCTTGTCTGATAGCATGTCTGATATAATGTCTGCTATCATGGCTGTTAACACGTCTGCTATCGTGTCTGCTGTCATGTCTGCTGTCATGTCTGCTGTCATGTCTGCTGTCATGTCTGGTATCATGTCTGCTATCATGTATACTATCGTGTATGCTATCACGAATTATATCATCTCTGCTTCAGGAAATTCAATGGATAGCTTATACCTGGATGTGGACACTCGGGACAGTCTTTCTGAGGAGGTCAAAATGAAGAAATGCCACCTGGGCAGGAAAGGAGGTGAACTCCAGCATGAGAAAACCTGGCAGGAAAAGTATTACGCTCTGAAGAAGAAGTCCACCACGGACCTGACACAGAAGGAAGGCTATCAACATGAGATCAACAGTGTGCTAAACAAACTCAGCAACCTTGCTAAAAAACACCAAAACAAAACAAAGGAAAGTCTTTCTGAGGAGGTCAAAATTCAGAAATGCCACCTGGGCAGGAAAGGAGGTGAACTCCAGCATGAGAAAACCTGGCAGGAAAAGTATTACGCTCTGAAGAAGAAGTCCACCACGGACCTGACACAGAAGGAAGGCTATCAACATGAGATCAACAGTGTGCTAAACAAACTCAGCAACCTTGCTAAAAAACACCTAAGACCTGACACCATAACACACTTCTACCCCATCCTCTACCCCAGGGATTCCCAAAGTGTGGTGCGGTCAAACAGGTTAAGAACCCCTGATATAGTACACACACCCACACACACACACACACACACACACACACACACACACACACACACACACACACACACACACACACACACACACTCTCACTTCTACACTATCCCTTCTTCTACCCACCCCCAATCCCCCCCCCCCCCCACTACACACACACACACACACACACACACACACTGACACACACACACACACGAATCGCCACCTTAACGTGGTGAAGGAGTTTGAGTGGCTCAGTGATCCTGGGAGCTATATGTTGTCCGGGGACCTTGGTGGTCTCCCAAGGCAAACGGGCCTCAGGGGAGAGCCCAGACTAAGAGCGGTTCAAAAATTATAACTAGCAGCCCACAGACTTCAGCTACCTCGCCCGGACCAGGGAAACCGGGGCACCCTCCCGGAGCCAGACCCAGGAGGGGAGCTCGACAGCGGTAGCCGGGCCTTCACCCACGGGGCTCAGCTCAAAGAAACAACATGGAGCAGCCACCCTGTGGACCCACCAGCCTCAGGGACAAGCATCGGGGTCGGGTGCAATGCGGACCGGGCGGCGGTCCAGTACATCCGTGCGTTTTAGTTCCAGTAAGAAGTCCTCGATTCATGGACGCCAGTGAAGACAGTCGAGCCTCCCCAGTTGTATTTCTTGAATACGTTTGAATGCTTTTGAGGCTAAAAATGTCCGCTCGGCAGAGGCAGCAGATATTGGGATTGTCACCGCCCAACATGTCAGGCTAGCCCGCAGCTCCCTTCCTGTGTAGCTCACCAGTGCGGCATGCATGTGCATCCTTGTGTGTACAAGATGAACAAAAATGGCAGTCGATGAGGTGTTTTGGGAGAATACATCTTCACTGAAGATATATTCTGAACTATGTGAAAGGATTCATTTTGAATTTGAAGATGAAGTGTTGTATATTTGCTGTATACAATGTGATTCAATAAGCTGAGCATGGCAGCATCTTATGCCCATTAATGGAAAAGGTGGGGTGATATTCTATATTTATATCTTTTATATTGTAAGAAATTTCGAACAGATGTGGGTGGTTTAATTTCAAGTCTTTTTTTCTCTCTCGCTGTCACGGGAGTTCACGGGTAGGACACAAATGCAGACCACAGGAGACAAAGTCCAATGAAACAGGTTTATTTGGTAGACAAGTGGGTGGCTGGTGTGAGTCCCGTGGCTCGACACTGGGGGCTGGTAGCTCGACGGTGTGATGTCCCGTGGCTCGACACTGAAGAGTTGACAGATCGACGGTGTGATGTCCCGTGGCTCGACACCGGAGAGTTCGTAGATCGCCCAGTACTTTCCACCCGTAGCAGAGAGGAGAGAGATTAGCACAGGAAGATACCATGGGGTTTACTCACGACACGGCGGACGCTACCGAGGCAGAAGACAATACAGACTGACGCCCCAAGCCTGCAGGCCCAGGGCTTATATGCTGCCGGGTAACGAGCCAGATTGTCCGCAGCTGGCATCCATCAGAGCGGTAGCAGTGGGAGGAGTCTGGAGGCAGGTCCGAGAAAACACCAAGCACATGGCATAACAAAACACACACAGGGGAATGACAGACACATGAGGAGAGGAGATTGGAGGGGAAACAGAGGTAACCACACAGTGGGTCAGACAGGGATCCTGACAGTACCCCCCCCTCAACGGGAGCCTCCAGGCGGTCTGCCAGTCTTGTCCGGGTGCCGTCGATGAAAATCCCGAACGAGAGTGGGGTCGAGGATCCTAGACCGGGGCACCCATGAGCGTTCCTCAGGACCGTAACCCTCCCAGTCCACGAGGTATTGGAAACCCCGACCCCGAGGGCGAACATCCAACAGTCTGTTGACCGTATGCGCTGGACCTCCGTCGATGAGTCGGGCGGGTGGTGGGGGTCTGGCCGGAGGGCACAGGGCACAGGTGGACACCGGTTTGATCAGCGACACGTGGAACGTCGGGTGGATCCTCATGGATGAGGGAAGCTTCAGACGAACTGCGGACGGGTTGATAATTGCCTGGACCGCAAACGGACCGATGAACCGGGGAGACAACTTCCGGGATTCGGTCCGTAATGGGATGTCTCTGGCGGAGAGCCACACCATTTGACCGACTTGGTAATGTGGAGCAGGGATGCGGCGGCGATCCGCAAAACGCTTATTCTGTTCCGCCGTGCGGAGAAGGGCGGCCCGGGTCTCCCTCCACACCTTCCTACAGCGACGAAGGTGGCGCTGCACTGAGGGAACAGCTATCTCCACCTCCTGGGCGGGGAACAGAGGTGGCTGGTAACCCAGGGAGGCCTCGAATGGAGTGTGGCCCGTAGCCGATGATGTATGGGAGTTGTGGGCATATTCCACCCAAGGCAGGTGAGTACTCCAGCTGGAGGGATTCGATGCTGCCACGCAGCGGAGGGAGGCCTCGAGCTCCTGATTAAGCCTCTCCGTCTGCCCGTTGGACTGGGGGTGGAACCCCGAGGACAGACTGATGGTTGCGCCGAGGGCCCGGCCGAAGGCTCTCCAGACCTGGGATACGAACTGCGGGCCTCGGTCCGACACAATGTCCACCGGGATCCCATGCAGACGGAACACCTGGCTGACCATGATATCCGCCGCCTCCTGAGCTGAGGGAAGCTTGGGCAGAGCGAGGAAGTGAGCCGCCTTGGAGAAGCGGTCAACCACCGTAACGATGACCGTGTTTCCATGAGAGGGTGGCAGGCCCGTGACGAAGTCCAGGGCGATATGGGACCAGGGACGATGAGGCGCCGGGAGGGGTTGCAGCAAGCCGGCGGGAGGTCGGTGTGACGCCTTATTGCGGGCACAGGTTGAGCAGGCGAGGACAAAGGCTCTAGTATCGGCCTCCAGCGATGTCCACCAAAAGGTTCTCCGAAGCAGATCAATGGTGCGTCTGACGCCAGGGTGACAGGAGAACCGAGAGGTGTGCGCCCACTGGAGCACTTGGGAGCGTGCGGACAGGGGAACAAAGAGGCGGCCGGGAGGCCCGCCTCCGGGATCTGGCTGGGTTCGGAGAGCGTCCTGCACCACTGATTCGATCTCCCAGGTGAGAGCGGCTGCCACACAGGTTGTAGGGAGGATGGTCCCAGGACTGGAGGAGCGACCCTCGGGAGAGAACTGGCGAGAGAGAGCATCAGGCTTGGTATTCTTGTGGCCTGGGCGGTAGGAGATGGTGAAGTCAAACCGTCCGAAGAATAATGACCACCGAGCCTGGCGAGAGTTTAACCGCTTGGCCGTCCGAATGTACTCGAGGTTCCTATGGTCTGTCCAGACCACGAACGGATGAACAGCCCCCTCTAGCCAGTGTCTCCACTCCTCGAGAGCCAGCTTAATTGCCAGCAGTTCCCGGTTTCCCACATCGTAGTTCCTCTCTGCTGGGTTCAACCGGCGGGAATAGTAGGCGCAAGGGCGCAACTTCGAGTCCGAGTCCGACTGTTGAGACAGGATGGCCCCCACACCTGTGTCAGAGGCGTCCACCTCAACAACGAACTGACGGGTGTCGTCGGGCTGAATCAGGATGGGGGCGGAGGAGAACCGTTCCTTGAGGAGCTTGAATGCCCGACCGGCCTCCGGTGTCCATACAAATATGGTCTTGGAAGAGGTGAGCCCAGTGAGCGGGGCTGCGAGGTTACTGTAGTTCCTGATGAATCGACGGTAGAAGTTGGCAAACCCCAGAAACTGTTGGAGCTGTTTCCGGGAGGAGGGAGTCGGCCACTCAGTTACCGCCTTGACCTTTTCTGGATCCGTTCTTACTTGACCCCTCTCAATGATGAATCCCAGGAACTGAACTGAGGTCACATGGAACTCACATTTCTCCGCCTTCACAAACAGTTTGTTCTCCAGTAGGCGCTGGAGGACCAACCGAACGTGGCGCTGATGCTCCAGAAGGTCCGCAGAGTAGATGAGGATATCATCGATGTACACGAACACAAAACGGTTCAGGAAGTCCCGGAGTACGTCGTTTACCAACGCCTGGAAAACTGCTGGGGCATTGGATAGTCCAAACGGCATGACCAAGTACTCGAAGTGACCGAGGGGGGTGTTGAACCCCGTCTTCCACTCATCTCCTGCTCGGATCCGCACCAGGTGGTATGCATTGCGAAGGTCGAGCTTGGTGAAGATTGTGGCTCCAGACAAGGGTTCAAACGCAGAATTAATCAGTGGCAGAGGGTACTTGTTCCGGGTAGTGATGCTGTTCAGACCCCGATAGTCGATGCAGGGCCGGAGGCTCTTATCCTTCTTAGAGACAAAGAAGAATCCAGCTCCGAGTGGTGATGAGGACGGGCGGATGATTCCAGCCCTCAACGACTGTGAGATGTATTCCTCCATGGATGCCTTCTCCGGCCTAGACAGGTTATATAACCGACTGGAAGGAAGCGGAGCGCCCGGGTGGAGGTCAATAGCGCAGTCGTAGGGACGGTGAGGTGGTAAGGAGAGGGCCCGGCTCTTGCTAAACACTTCCCCGATGTCATGGTAGGCGGTGGGCACGGAGGCGAGATCTGGCAAAGGCTCGTGATAGTCCTGGGGAGGTCCTCCAGGGGGTTGCGCCGATCTTAGGCAGTTAGCATGACAGTCGGGGCTCCATGCGGCAATCCTCCCTGCCGCCCAGTCAATCCGAGGGTTATGGGTGGTGAGCCAAGGGTGGCCCAGAACTAGGGGGTTCTGCGGAGAAGGAAAAACGTAAAACTGAAGTCTCTCTCTGTGATTACCGGACAGGATGAGCTGCAGCGGCTCTGTCACGGGAGTTCACGGGTAGGACACAAATGCAGACCACAGGAGACAAAGTCCAATGAAACAGGTTTATTTGGTAGACAAGTGGGTGGCTGGTGTGAGTCCCGTGGCTCGACACTGGGGGCTGGTAGCTCGACGGTGTGATGTCCCGTGGCTCGACACTGAAGAGTTGACAGATCGACGGTGTGATGTCCCGTGGCTCGACACCGGAGAGTTCGTAGATCGCCCAGTACTTTCCACCCGTAGCAGAGAGGAGAGAGATTAGCACAGGAAGATACCATGGGGTTTACTCACGACACGGCGGACGCTACCGAGGCAGAAGACAATACAGACTGACGCCCCAAGCCTGCAGGCCCAGGGCTTATATGCTGCCGGGTAACGAGCCAGATTGTCCGCAGCTGGCATCCATCAGAGCGGTAGCAGTGGGAGGAGTCTGGAGGCAGGTCCGAGAAAACACCAAGCACATGGCATAACAAAACACACACAGGGGAATGACAGACACATGAGGAGAGGAGATTGGAGGGGAAACAGAGGTAACCACACAGTGGGTCAGACAGGGATCCTGACACTCGCTGATGGCCCTCGGACGACAGACGTGTTTTATACCTGAGGAGCTGAGTAGAGTTTTTTGCAAATGGGGTTTTATTGTTTTAATATTTCATAGGAGTATGTACTCCAATGTTTAACTGTAATCGTACTTGCATCAGTGGAATTAAAATCCTTATAATTGTAAACCAGTTTTGGTAGCGTTATTATTGCAGCGTGTGTCGACGGCACAAAGCAGACACACGTGCTCCGGCTTTCTCTCTGTGGGGTTGAGATTAAGCCTCCACAATATTTATATCTCATTCTAGTTTTAAAGAAAAAGGCTCAGAATTTCCTAAATCATCTGGGAACTGTAGTTTTTAGCAAACAAGTAAATAGTGCATAAGGGACTTTTTTCAGCTGCAGACTTTGTGCTTTATTGAGTATTTACACCAGCAAATGTGGGATTGAGTTAAAATAAACGTGTGTGTGTGTGTGTGTGTGAGCTCATGTTGATAAAGGAACATGTCAGCCAGTGCAACGGTGGCACAACAATGGACCTCAACACGACAATAATTGTTAGAATCAATTTAGTTGTTGAGAGTATTGCCTGCCTTATTGTCTGGCACGGTGCAGTCCATCTCTGTGCTGATTTTATGTACACCAATGAACATCCTTCAAAGGTTTACGACAGATTCCCCTGTGAAATATTCACAGACTTCGCGCCAATGTGTGAAAGAAACACTCGGTTCTCGTCACTCTTCTGGGTTTTTCCCAACTTGATGGCTTGTTGTATGTATGAAAAACTTATTTTCCGTGGTGCTCAACAAAAGCTGATCTCTGTTGACTGATTTCACAGTTCGGCATTTGGTTCAAAGTTTCTTCCCTTTTCTCCGCTGACTAATTTAAGATGTGTCATAACTTAATCGTGATGTCTTGTTAATCTCTCAAACTAGCGTTCAGTGGTTTGGGCCTGCTCAGCCTGCAACCTCTCATATATTCTAATTTACACACACACACACACACACACACACACACACACACACACACACACACACTACTACAGACAAGAGGCTAACAAGAGACTGCGAGTAAATTTTATGCTCAAATTGGATCCGTCTGTGTCAAGTGTGTGCAGTGGACGGCGCGGAGAAGCACATCTTGGGAGGCTGTGAAATAAGATTTATGGCTAGAACGGCTCAATCTGTCTTAAGTCACAGGGATCTATCTCATGTCCCTCATTTGAAAATGCCTGGCAGACAAATGTGTAGCGCTAGCAAATGTCAACAAGCGTTCAGTGTGTGTCTGTGTGTGTCTGTGTGGGTGTTTGTGGGTGCACTTCTACCACAGTGAGGAGCAGCAGGGTGACTGAGTGTGCATTTTCTTTTCTGTGTGTGTGTGTGAGTGCATAAGTGTGGGTGTGTTGTGAGAAATATGAATTTGTTGGTACATGTCAAGAAGTTGGCAGTCTAATGGCTGAGCTGACAGATGATCCATAAAGCTATAAAGTGATTGGTTTGGAGATTGTCATTCATTCTAATGCAACTGTCATAGGGGCTGAGTGTGTGTGTGTGTGTGTGTGTGTGTGTGTACAGTGAAGCGGTGCAGTGTATAGTTGCAGATTTATTACATCCAGAATGGACTTGCTTGTTGTGTCTAACAGGCTGAGGATCACTGAAACATATTTTAGGGGTATGTTCACAAATATCTGCAGTTACAGGTAGCTCCGTTATGGGCTTTATCGTTAAAGATGATAAGAAGCAAGGAATGAATATTTTCTTAATGTTAATAAAAGTATAGTTGCTGATCAGGTTACAATTATATATCAGTTATATAGCAGACTTGATTAGGTTCCTGGTAAAATAGACATGAATTTTTGACATAACTGGCTTCAATGCAAAGTTATTGCTCCCCATTTAAGATTGTCTTGATCCGTCGTAATTTGCCCCACAAATGATGAATGTTAAGGAATCAACAGGCTGTACAATGAAAACCAGCACAGAAAAAGTAAAAGCGGCTCAAAGAATTGACTTTGTTTCAGAGACTCTCGCCATGTTTTACAGGGTCAGTTCACCCAAATCATTCACATGGTGTCACTGACCAGCTGTGGTATCTGTCCATGCAGATAGTTTTGCTTTTGTACGCTCAGATTTTCTGATATTTGTCTCTGACATTTCTGTCTCTATCCATTACAATTGAGGTGCATGGAATTGTATGTTAGTGCTCACAGCAACAACAATGTGTCTTCCAGAGACCTGCTCTTAAAATATGTTTTACATTTTTATTTTATTTTTTATTATTTTTTATTTAATTTTTTACTTTTCTCTGTGTATATCATTTATTGACCCTAGGGTCACATTGTGTTTTTTATGCTTTTAAATGTCTGCTCTGTTAAGCACTTTGTGATATTATTGTCTGTGAAAAGCGCTGTATAAATAAAATTCATTCATTCATTCATTCCAGGAAACTGTCTGGTTTATCCATCCTGTGCAATCCACAGACCTCACTGTGAACGATTTTCAGTGCAACTATTCCCGACAGAAGAAATAGTGCCTGTTGCTGTTTGTGGATTATCCAGCGAATGCTGTCTCTGGAAGGAGATGCTGCTTTTTAAAATGTTACTGCTGTGAGCACGACAAGCAACATTGCATCCACCTCCATTGTGTTGGCATGCTTGCAGAAATCTCCGAGGTGGATATCTCAAAACCTGGGCAAGTAAAACCCAAACTATCTGCATGGGTAGACACCAGAAGGTATGGAAGGTGATGTAACGTCAATGTAACATGTTCCATGAATGCACATATTATGGACTATTATCTCTGTTGCACATGTTCTTCATACCTCATGCTGTGAACTTCTGCATATTACCTCGCCAATATTTTTGCGCATATCTCCACAAACTGCACAACTCTTTTATTCTAAAACCGATACCTTTTACATATTTTTATAGTTTGTTTTGCAGTAGTTGCTTTTATTGTATGTTCTTTTACTATGCTTATTGCCATTTACCAAACACCAAGGCAAATCTTGTGTATGTGAAAAACTGCTTGCAGACAGCAGCTGGTCTACAATGACACGGGTGCTGCAGCCCGAAACTTGCATATGCATATATATATATATATATATATATATATATATATATATATATATATATATATATATATATATATATATATATATATATATATACTGTATATAGCTGTGGTGACTGTTGACTGAAGCACCCTCGGCTTTCAGAGACTCAATAGGTTATTTAGCCTCTTTTCAAGGACAGCACTGCTTCGTTAACATGGAAAGAGCCCTAGAAAAGGTGAACAAATTACACCTTTACCGCCAACATGGAGATGAGAGCTGTGATTTACTTCCTCAACTTTTAAAATTAGGTCCACGCTCCATTCGACATCTAATGGCGGACCGCAGTGGAGCACTTCAGGAGGTAGGACTCAGAGTCGCTAAATATCTATCAAAAGAGGCGTAGACTGGACACATGTCAAGGCTAGGAGCTGAAAGTTATTAACTGCTCATCCTGAACAAGCATATAGGGTTGTAGTCTTTTATACACGGCCCAGAAAAGCCTTTGGCTAGCTGCTTCAGTGCTTACCAAGACGTTCACTCCTTTATAAACCACATTCAGCCAGACCACAAAACAAATAATTTGTTTTGTGAGAGAGTAGCTCCAAATATAATCTCTTGGTTCAGTAGTTATGCTACACTGGCCATGTAGCTGCATTACACCATGACGATTCGAGCCTCGTCCTTTATTGTTGTCCCCGGCAGAACCCAAATACTGCTGCATACTCCGATTTAAAGCTCCAGATGTTGGTTTCAGCTCTGTCAAAAAAATCGGACAAGAGATGGAAAAAGGATAAAAGGACATTAAACCACCTCGATACAGGCCTGGATAAGATCTATCAAACTTGGTCATTAGCCGCAGGCTGGACACAAAGAGGAAAGCTAATGCAAAGAAGTCGCATGTTATCATTGTACTAGACTGTGTGTGTGTGTGTGTGTGTGTGTGTGTGTGTGTGTGTGTGTGTGTGTGTGTGTGTGTGTCTAATCCAAAGCCATGAACCCATATCCACATATCCACAACCACAGATTATGTTATAAATAAGTGTGTCTAAACGCGTGCCAGTGTTTGATTGCGCTGTCACAAATTTGGACGTGACATTACGTCTCAATCTCATTCCACCGCAGATCCGCTGGGAGTTGGAATTGACTATCAGCTTAAGTTGCCTCCTACTTTATATTTAAATGTTCCAGTTCACAGTGTTTTTCGGAAACGACAAAATATCGTTGTGTTGGAGCAGAGAAACTCAAGAACACACACACGGAGTAATTCCCTCTCTCCGTCCTCCCACTATAGAGAGGGCTGGATCTACAGTATCTCACTATTTCTATAGATTTCTCCTCTTCTCCTACATCTCATTTTCATCTCCACTGTCAAAATAAGCAGATACAAAAAACAAATCTATCAATTATCCCCATCAACATATATTAACGGAATAGTTCAACATTGATGTAAAATGCTTATTTTCTTTATTTACGAAGGTTTGTGGATGTTCAGACAGCAATCACGAGGGCCTGCATTGGTACCAGTGAGATACAAACGATGATCCAGAGAGTCCAGTTTGAGAGCTTTGAGTTTGAAGGCTTTTCACACAGCAAAACACTGCAGAGGCTTATGACACCAAATTTGATCAAAATGGCAATTATTGTATTTGCTCGGGATGATCGTGGCGCTGCATTGTGGCAAAAGTTGAGACAGGTTCAACTTTCTTTTGCTGGATGCTTCAAGTCTTTATGCTAAGCTAAGATAACCACCTCCTGACTCCAGCTTCATACGTAACACAGATGTATGAAGTTGATCAATCTTATAATCTAACAATCTAAAACAGGGGAAATTTCTCGAAATGTTCCCTTAAAACCATTTATATTCTTTTTGACTATATACATGGTAGAGAGAGAAAGGTGTCAGCTATTGTTTTATCAGTGAATATAATAAAATAGTATAAAGTAAAATAAAAAAGGCAGGCACTTATATGAGTAGATATTTATTAATAATAATTTTTTATGTTCTCATTAATGAAGTAAAGAAAGGAAACAGTCACATTTAAGCAATGTTTCAGTGCATTAGCGAGATGATCATATTCAAACGTCATGGTAGGATTCTTTTGATGTCTTTTCTCAATCATACATATTCACTCTCCCACTCACTCACACCTCCTCTCCATCATTCCCTTTCATCTGTATCTCAACTTTTCCTCGCTGACCCACCACTCATCCCTCAATCATCGCCACATAACGCTGAGTAAATCATCAGCCATTTAGTCCGGCCTGTTGGCTGATTTCAACACGACGGTTTACCAGGTAAACCCATAAAGATCTCGGTGAACTGATGCAGCGTCTTCAAAGGAAGCGGATCCCGTTACACGTGACCTCTGCTCCTCTCCGACTTCTCCTGCCTGCCACCGAACATTCGACATTCATTCACCTGATAACATCGACCCTAACGGGGGGCCCGGGATTCGTTTGGTGTTAGTTTAGTCTGAGGAATCAGCAAACAGCACTGAGAGATCAATTCACTCTGAGTGTAATGACTATTGATTCTGTAGGAGCAGACAGACAGAGAGGGAGTTGAATGTATTTAGATAAAATAATGCTTTGCTCTCTCATGCTACGCTGAGCCTCTCTGCTGCTGTCGGGCAGAGGGCTGGATGTGCATCTCAAGTACACACACACACACACACACACACACACACACACATACACACACACACACACACACAGACATGTGAATAAGTATACGGGGGATAAAAACTTCCCAACACACAGAGACAGACATCAAACAGTTACACATCCATCCACCTGTTTTTATTCACCTTTGCAAAATATTGCCAACAAACAGCTGTTAAATGTGGCTGAATCAGAAAAGCAAATTGAAAATAAGAAGACAAAAATAAGCAGACAGATTTGTTTGCTATAACTTTTCTTGTTGTACTGTAGACAAAGCATGAATGACCTGCTGACACTACACCGTTACCTGCCTCCACTCCACCCAAACTCAGTTCAAGTAGACGTGTTTCCTCCTCTGGAGTGGATCTGTCTCCTGTATTTGTTTGCATCTATATATAGACCTCGTGTGGGTTTGGAGTTCATACTTTTCACTTTGCTTTCAGAGAGACTTCAAAAATGGACGACAATTTTCAGCTGTCTTGATTTGTTGTCTTTGATAAGTGGCCGTGTTTTGTGCGAGATCATGGCCTCTACAGTTTTCAAAATTTGGAAAATACTTTGACAATGTATGTGACAGTGTAGACAAAAATGTATGTGTGTCGTGAAATATATTAGTGTAAAATCATATCCATAATTTGAAATGTATTCATGTAGATTCACAGCCACACTGTGATATTGGCCTGTATCATTTTCGTATGTTATTCACATCACTGAGGCTCTCATTCTAAAATCTGAATATCGGGTAGCAACAGGTCCCACTGTTTACCTCAGTCTTCCATCGTATATATTTATCCCACCAAATACAAAGACCTCATCGGCATTGTCAAAATCATCTCAATATTCAGCCATAATAATGAAAATCTTTAAGGTTTTTTTTAAAACACTAAGCTACACTTTCTGTACGCCAACACAACAAACTCTGCCCGACTGGCATCGCGTTTCCACTGCTGTGGTCCGGCAACATATTGCCTGTTTAGCGGCTGCCGTTTGCAGCGTTTTCCTTCGATACCGGACCAGGTTTTGTTCGACTCAAAAACATTTGAAAGTTGGGTCCAGGTCCAGGAAAAATGCAAACATGACCCTTTAAGTCCAGATCGATGCAATTTATTCAGAAAAAAAATGATCATAACATTGAACTAAAGCCAACAGTGGGGTTCACCTTTGTCGGTCAGTTAATGAAAGATGGTGGAAGACTTTGCTATACTAGAACATCAGATAAGGTAAATATCAGAGTGCTTGGAAGAAAAAGAAAAGCTTCATGTGACGCTGCCTGTTGGTTGTTGAAAGTCCTTTGGTGGGCTACATGCTCTGACCTTGACTGATTCTGTTCATGGTATTCAATTAATCTGGGATTGCCCAAATTTGACCAGTTGCAAGCACACCACAGAGTCGTGATTTGAAAGGCAAGTCAGTCTTTTTCTGCTGCTGTGCTTCCAGCCCTCTTCTTCTCTCTACATTTCCTCTGATGTGTCATCACAGCCAAGAAATCCCTCATGTATTAAACGGTTGAAAGACCTTTCAGCTTCATGAGCTGTCTTCTTTTGCCTCTGTGCCTCTTCTCTTCACCACTTTCTTTTTACCCAGGTCTCTTTTTCTATCTCCCCCATTTTCTTACGAGTCTCTTACATTTCCTTAAAACCCCTCTCTCCGTTTGTCTCTCCCCAAGAGCAAATTCTGCCGATTCACCTGGTCTTAAAATTGTGTGCGTGTGTGTGTGTGTGTGCGCGTGTGTGTGTGTGTGTGTCTGGCCCTGACGAGCTTTGTTGGGTCATGAATCTTTTACCCTTACCAGTCAGCACAATCCCCCCCCCCCCCCCCCCTCTGATAGACACACAAGCATGCATGCATCACACACACTCTCTCACAAACACACACACACACACACACACACACACACACCTGCCAAGACAAACAGCTCCTGGCGGTGTGTTTCGCTTTGGTGATCTGCTATATGTTAACTTTGTAAGAGAGGCTCGTAAAATTACAAACAGAGAACTTGGGAGCTGGAAAGGTAAAATATAAGGAGAGAGATGCAAAGACAGAGACGGGAATAGAGAGTGAAAATGTAAACACACGATGCTGAGGAGGGGGAGAGAAATCTCGGGCTCTGAAGGAAAGAGGAGGAGGGGAGAACGAGAGGAGGAGGAGACCTGGACGGAAGAGAAAGGTGTGAGCTTATCTCACTGGCCAGGCTTCAGCGAGGTCACTCTGCAGACCGAGGAAGGAGGATGTGCAGAGGAAGGAGGATGTGCAGAGGGAGGAGGATGTGCAGAGGGAGGAGGATGTGCAGAGGGAGGAGGATGTGCAGAGGAAGGAGGATGTGCAGAGGGAGGAGGTGTAGTCGTCACTCTACAGAATGACTCAGAGGAGAGAGTGAGTGAGAGTTTAGGAGAAAAAATTTCACAAATTCAAATATTTGTATCTACAGGCATTTGGGTAACATCTCATGAAACAGGTCTAAACTGCAAACTGTACTGTTGAATGCTAACTTGTGGCCTTTAAATATTTTCGTTGCTGAGTTTCCAAATCAGCACGAGACAACGAACTTCTCTCAAGCGGCCCGAGTTTCAGATGCGTCTTACCAAAAAACTGCAAAACATGTCATGCAGAATGATCTTTTAGAAAATACATTTGCATACTAATTTGCAACAGCAAATGAATGCCCCATTAATGTTTTCTATGAACATGGTGACAATTGTTTAATGAACATTTTCACCAAGTTGTAAAATGTATCTGATTAAGTGTTTACGGTGCATTTCATTTGTTTTCCCACAGTGTCCACTTCAAGGATAGCTCAAGCATGATTGATGATGTTTTTATGGTTTTGTGGAGGAACTCACAGCACTTAAGTGAAGGTGAGGGAAATGTTCGGTCTTGGTTAAATATTGAAGAAGTCCATGATTTGAAGCAGGACACAATATTGAGGAGATTGGGTTGCAGAACCATATTCATGACAACATCGTGTGCCAAACAGACAAACACATTCGTCACAGTATACAAGACAGCTTTGTGGTTGATGAATACTGTCATTCAATCTACAGTACCGTTCCTTTTGTAGAGGTGTTTGTAATGTTAATGTGATGTATTTACTTCAAAGCTCATGAATGATACTGATGAAGTTTTCATTAAGCCCTCAAAGGAAATAAAGTAATTTAATTATATACGTGCACTTCTGGTTGAGACAAAAAATCCACGTGAGATACACCTGCCTCGTCCACTTGTGCAGTCAGTGATTTCCTGTGTTTCCCCAAAAGACATTGAAGAAAAGTCACATAGTTCTGTGTGTTAGTAGAGGGATTAATGAACAAGTTGCACAAATTACCGTCCAAAAATGCAGTCATCGTGTTGTTTCTTAAGTTACGGAGATGACAGATTCACAAAAATGTCAAGCTGTTACTGCACTGTATTGTTATTGTGGAACAACGTTGGTGGAGAAAGTGTGATATGTTCAGGCTCTGCAACAGATTTCTCCCTCTAATTGGTAAGCGTCCACAAATCGAATCCAGAGAGAAGCCTTTTTTTATTTCATTCAGAAGGACTGACACAAACCTGGCCAATTTACTAAACAAGGAACATGTTTTGACCATTAAAATCATTTTAATGGTGCTGGAGATGTCTCCATGTTCTCTCACATCACATCATCGCTTTAAGGCAGAAAAACACAGCTCTAGGAAACAAAGCTGACCAACAAATGCAACATGACTTTGCTTACCAGAAGCTACTTCTCATCGGTGGTGAAGTGCTCTGTGGGGGAATTTCCTCTTAGTCCAGTCTTGTGCCATCGAAGAGTCATTTGAAGACCAAATTCTTCAGCCAAATATCTTTACAGTGCAAGAGATTTCTGTTAACAAGCCAAATCTTAATTAAAAGAAAACAGAAACAGCAGGCGCAGCTTGTTAAAGCTCAATCGCCGAGTTTATAGTTTACAGCTGCTTTTATCTGAATAAAACAATCATGTCAAGTCAACTATATGTCAGTGTTACTAGCAAAGGTATGTCTTTGTGAAACGTTCGACGGTAGACCTTAAAGCTGCACTGCTCAATACTTATAATAATTACAATTGATTAACTCACAGATCAAATTACGATCTGTATGTGAAAGGTGCTGCTCATGATGGTGACCACACAGATAATACTTTTTTTTCCACTCTGCAGTTCCCCTCACCTCTACGGAGCCGTGTAGCATCTTGCATCTCATTGTTCTGCTTTCATCGTTTACTTTCATCGTATCTTTTTCCGCCAAAAGCAGCTGTTTTCAGCAACAAAAAAAAAAAGCTCATGTAATCCCGCTGTACACAACCTGCCCAATACAAAACAAGACACACAAAGTCAGCAACTACCTGCTGAACAAAGTGGAGCCTTTAGCGGGTAAAGAGACACATATTTTTCTCAGGAGTCGGTGGAGAACAACAGAGACAAAAAGAGTGAATATTGGATTTACAGTCATCAGATGGCCAGAAACACAACTCTAGAATGAATGATAATGTTCTCTGTTATGAGTAAATAACAAACTGTTTACTAAGGTGTCCTCTGTAACTTATAAATTGATAACATGTCATGGCATGCATTGTTTACGGCTTGTTTCATGCCCAAATGCCCCCCCCCCCCCCAAAAGAATCATTGAAGATTAAAAGATTAAAAGAGTAGATTCAAGAAGTTGTTTTTTAAAATTCAATTTATCTATCCCTCCAACGCATTCGTAAATCCTCTCTGGAACATCCAATTTAGGGCACAGGTGTCTTAATATTTTCTGTCAAGGTTAATGCTAACCTGCAAGTGTTTTTGCTGCAGTAACATGTTTTATATTTAGGCATGTCAGTGGCACATAAGGCTGGCTATATTCACATTATTCATATGCTGTGGATTCAAGTCTTTCTTTGTGATCTTGTGTGTCATCTCTCCCGCGCCTTCTCTCATCTTTCCTGACACTGCACGCTGTCAAATCATGAGGAAATACCACAAACAATAACAACTCCCCTCCCACTTTCCCACTATAAGAGAAAGAATAAAAAAACATCCAAATGATCCTGATGCCTAATAGTTTTGCCTCTGCAGAAAAAAAAATGGCAAAAAGACACTCTGACAGCTTCACATGGGGGAGTCCTGAGTAAACAAACGCTGATCCAGAAAGCGCTGATCCAGCCTTTCCCGGGCTCCCTCGATGCAATCGCTCCCCTCCTCTCTTCATCTGTTCATTAAGGTCAACCTGATTTTTTTTGGTGAGAGTGAGGAGAGACTGTGAGGAAGAGGAAGAGGATGAGATGTAAGAGGATTTGGAGCTAATTAGGGGAATAGGAGGCGAGAAAAGAAACGGATGAGAGCGGGAGAAAGAGAGAAGGAAAGATGAGGTGAGTAAAATTGGGGAAGAGGGGGAGAGACAGTCGGCGAAAAAGAAAGAGTAGGCAGGTGAATTTGCTCAGTTAGCTCCCTGGTGTTTAATATCACTCTCCCACTCTTTCTCTCCCCCACCTTTGCTGTCTCTCCTACCCTTACTTCCACCTCCCCGTCCATTTATCCTCCTCTCCATCTCTCTTTAATAACCCCTCTTTCTTCCCACTTCCTTCTACCCCTCCGTCCCTCTGCTCCTCTTTCTTTCCCTCTCTGTTTCTCTCAGTCGACTGATTTTTCTCTGTTTCACACCTCTGCTATCAGAGGGGACTGGCCAGATGGATGCAGGTGTGTGTGTGTGTGTGTGTGTGTGTATGAGAGAGAGTGAGAGAGAGAGGCAGGAAGAAGGCAGTGCTGCAGAGGCAGAAGAGCATGACTAATCCTCAGGACACACACACACACACACACACATACAGATTAACACACACAAACACACACTGAAGAAGTTGGCACTCGCATCAACACCATTTTCCCGGTGTTGTGCTGACCTGCCAGTGTACTTAGCTCGTGCCCAGGTAATTTTTCATTCAAATTGACCAGGTGCATAAAGATGGCAGCCTCTTGAAAAGGCAGTTTTCAGTCCTCCATCCCCACGATGCAATTCCAGCATTTTGTCCAAATGTGCAAAGCAGACGTGAACACTGGCACTTTGAAATATTCCAGTTTTCATGAAATCCTAAAGATCAGTGCGGTTATTAAATCCCTAATTACCAGCCTGTCATTATATTGCTGACAGAATAGATATTGTGTCAGGAATAACCTCTGGGCTATATTGGACAAAAATGCAAGGGTGAGTAAAACCTTCGTCATCTTTATACTGCATCGTGGGTGCAGTCAGAAAGGCCGTGATACGAGGCTGCGAAATGGTCTGCGTACGCTGTCGGATTGTGAATGGTGGGTAATCAGGGAGTACAGTACATCCCTAAATAATCCACAATGTACAGTTGTTTCCATGGCCATGGAAACAACCAATAACATATTGGAATTCTTAATAAGTTGTTATGATATGTTATGTTTCTTTATTTGATCGGGCACTGCACAAAGAACATTAGCCTTATATAAAATAAGGAGAGATGATTATGTGGGCTTTAGCAAATTGCTACTTTCCACCTGTAATCCCAGTTTGCTGTGTGAGTATCCAATTTTTTCTCACCGTTTTAAAAGATGTGTAGATTGTTCCATCATTTAATGGCTATAAAAAGAAAGAAGGACTTGCGTTTTGGAAGTCTGCTCTTCACCCGAGTGGCTGACCTGGTGGCTGGTGTGTTATTTCTGAGCTGAGTGTAACAAAGTTGCACAGGGGGGAGGAGGAGCAGCATTATGAATCTTGAAGATCAAACAAACATTTGAGTGCACCATTATGTAAATACTATTCCGTGAGTTTACTACAGTGGTGACTTGAGTCGGTATCTCGAGCTCACTCAGCAGGCGGTCGTATCGTCTCTTCTCCCATCTTTGGCGGCGGTGAATGGAGGCGTCACAGCTTTTGCCAGACCTCGTTCAATTAAAAAATTAGCATCTTTCATTCAAAAGTCTCTTTCAGCAAGAGTGGAACAAAGAGGAAGAGGCAGCAAGAGAGCAAGAATCAACATTTTAAAACGAAATCAAATATCAAATATTTTAGCTCAGCATGACACATCGATTAAATACATTTATCTTTGCAAAGAAACATGTTTCTTTGTCTGTTATTCACGTTTAGTGTGTGTGGCTCTGCCTGCCACTTGGCCACAAGCAATGCGAGACAGTGACCATAAAGAACGGGGGCGGAGTCATAATTTCACCAGTTTGTCACTTATTATTCTTCCTTAGGCTTCTGCTTGTCTGTCTTGAGTCAGAGATCAGAAATCTCTGTAAGAATGTAGCAATCATTAACATATGCTCTACATCCGTCCCTCAGGTTAGCTCAATTCAGCTCGGTTCGGTTTGGTTCGGCTCAGTTTGGTTGAGTGTAGTTCTGTTCATCAGTGTGAATCACTGTTGTTGATGTTGCTAAACTCATCTAGTTGTGAAGTGTAGCAGAATCAATTACACGGCTAGATGCTCCCAATTAGACTAGGCTGATCAATGTCAGCCAAGATCACTGCATAATCTCTCTCACACACACTAAAACCCACACACACACACACACACACACACGCACACACACTCACAGACTGCATAGATGATTTGATAATTAAATCAATCTGAACAACTAGAGCTTCACTAATGAAGCAATGATCTCAGATGAAATTCATCTGAGATCATTGAGGGAAAGAAAGCCTGTGTGTGTGTGTATGTGTGTGTGTGTGTGTGTGTGTGTGTGTGTGTGTGTGTGTGTGTGTGTGTGTGTGTGTGTGTCAAACATGTGTGTGTGTGAGACAGATTGCTGTTTTGATTTTAGTTAGCATTTAGACAGCACTTATTCCCATGCAGAGAATGGTGAGAGATGGACAGACAGACTGGTCAACTGGGATATATTTTTATTTCCACCTTGAATGTTCAGTTCAGCTCTCGTTTGGGAGTTCACCTGAGGAAACCCTGTTAATCCAAAGACCCAAGAGACATAATTTTGTCACTCATTGTCCTGCCTAATTTCCTTGTTGACCTCAATCAGAGTAACAATTCAGCTTGTTCGTCTGCTCACAGTGGAAGGCCACTGATGAAAATATCAAACATGTCTTCTAACTACTGGGACATCCCAGATGTAGTCGGGGCAATTAAGTGTCGACCTTCTCTCAGCAGGAGGGCAACAACAATCCTAAATTATTCTGCTGACATGTAAATTCATAAAACTGGTCTGGATCGACCAAATAATCGAATAAGTCGTCACTCGAATGAGTCTTGTGAGATATACTGTACCTTTCCAGCCTGGAAAGGTACAGTATATCTTACCGTATACAAACCATACCACTTTTAAAATCTCTAGTTGTATTATATAAACCACACTTGGAAGTTAAATAGATTCAAAAGACAGTACAATTAGCATGGCAGCATTTGTACATCATTATTACATAATTTCTACATCAATTTAAGTCAATCTTGAAAGATCAGAGTTACACTTCTTTGTTTTGGACCTCTCAATAAGAGGCAATGTCTATTTGTGACATGCAGGGTCACCAGGGTGCCTGTCTGTTAGCAGCTGGCTATTTGTAGTTGCAGATGCAGTATTTCACAAGCTCAAACAAAATGTTTGAGAAAATAACTATTATTATTATAGATCTAGTGTGTGATAAATTCAGATCAGAGGTAATAAAGGACCATGTGGTGAGATTATTTTGAGAATAAAACTCTGTGTCTCGCCTATCACACCAACATGGCTGAAAAGTCTCCAACATGACAACAGGGAGACCACTCAGATATTGTGTCAATATCAGCTGTTGGCATTGTGGTCAATAGCTGATATTAATACAAGGCGTACACTATAAAACGCAGATCGGCAGAGATCTTTTCCAGACGTGGTTTGTGTGCGAGTAATTGCAGAATTGCGGCAGTGTATGGTTGATTGCGTGCAGCGTAATGTCTCAGGGAGACATCGATAATTGTTTCAATGTATGTTTTAAATCTCCTTTACTTTTGCCTTTATGCTTTTAATGGTTTCATGTGAAGCACTTTGAATTACCTTGTTGAAATGTGCGATACAAATAAACTTGCCTTGCCTTGTTTTGTTAAACAGATACCATCATGGCGTCTATTCAATGTCTATCCATTGTGGACGAGAGATTCCTAAAGGTAGAGGAAGTCATTTGTTGTACAGATTGTGAAGCCCTTTGATGCAAGTGTGCGATTACGGGATGAAAGAAAATTACATAAAATAATTTTGCGTAGCAGAATTCAAATTTTTTGATTTTAAAAGATCTCTCTAAGGCTCAAATCATCATGCTACCCTCTTGAGGAGCTTTCACCAGGTTGGGAGCCGCTGCCTTGAATGCTCAGATGTAAACTGTTGATATGACCTGTAAGAGTGACGACCAAAAATACACAGGTCAGAAATTCATTTCCTGCATTTTGTTCAGTTCTCAGTCAGCTTGGACTTTTCGGTGACACTCAGTCGGCCTCTCTTTGTGGTGTGTGTGTGTGTGTGTGTGTGAGAAGCATGGACTTCCGTGCATGTGTGTGTACTCTAATCTTAGTGACAGTTTGATTCAGCCAACAGCGATGAAGTCACTCTTCTGCCTGGCTTTGCTCCAACTCTGCGGGGTGCCTCTGGTGTGTGTGTGTGTGTGTGTGTGTGTTAGTAGTTGTGTGCGTGTATCTGTGTATTAGGTTGTGTTAATTGCTAATCACCAATGTGTGGGTTTGCTTTCTTTAACATGCTGCTTTAGCCCAGAAAAAAAAGCCTGATTAATGACATGATCCGTCACCCCAGCGACATGATGATTCACGACATGATTCATCACCATGGCGATACGATGGAAATAAAGCCATTAATTCTACTGATCAGATGATGGAGGGGGGGGGGGGTGAAAGAGACAGACAGGCAGAGAGTATGGGAAAATATAAAGAGAGAGAAGGAGGGAGGAAAAGAGATGGAGAAAGTGGGATGAAGGGAATAGAAAGGAAAATAAAGATAATATGTGAAGAAGTGATAGAATGAAGAAAGAAAAGCAGTTGAAGAGACGATAAAATAACATAAAGGAACAAAGAGAAAGAAATAGAAATAGAGGATGGAGGTTTTTAATTGGGATTGTCAGTGAGTGTCTCTCTCGCTCTACTCAGACTCAAGACAGGACGTCACATCGCCAACTCTCGTCTCTGCAGACATGAAGGGAATGAGAGATGGTGAAAATGTCATCAGCAGACTGATCAAGCCGTCCCTCTCAGTCTCAAACAAGCTGCCTGCGTCTTGGTGGTGGGCTCTTTAACCTGCCTGCTCGGGCTAATAATAATTTACACGTATTTTAAAAAGAAAGTGTTTTGAATACACTGAGATATTTCACCAGTGACACAAGTCTCAAAATACCATGTCCAAGGAAATTTGTGGTAAACATGTAACTGAGTCAGGGTGTAGATAATCATCTTTTGCACAGCAGCATTTCTGTCAACTCCTAATACGAAGAAGACTTTTCGAAGAAAATACTTAATGAGACACTTGTTGGTTGTTGTGTGTTTACATGTTGTAAGAGTGTGGGGCAAATGTACAAAAGTTCCTGTTAAAGCAATCACAAAATAGTGTGTTTGATCTGTTTTTTGTTGTGTTTTTTATTTTATTTGAAGCTGCCATGCCAAACTTTGATTTTGTGTTGACAATCTCTGTGGAAAGATGGTAGTGTTTCAGAGCACCAGAGTCCCTTTAGAAAACCTCTCATTTTACTGAAGCAGCGTCTGACAATCATACCTGCTTCTGGTTCTCCTTGCCTCCCTTCCCTCCAGTGGGCCCAGCAATACGGCCTGGGTATTAAAAGTTCCTCACTGACACTTGAAACTGAAAAAAAAGTTCTTGAAACTGAAAATATCAGAAAGTCCATCTGTGTCTGACTTGGATTGACAGCAACCTAAAGTCTGAGCTGTGTTTTGGGAACGAGACGCAAAGTAAACAAACGTGTGCTGCATTTTACAAGCCATGGGCAACTTGTTAGTGGTATTAAAGAGGAAGCGCCACTCCAGCATCTAAACGGACCAATGTGTCATTTGCAGGTATGTTTACGGTACATGCTATTTAATCTGTTGCAGCTGAGCAGCTGATTCGCTTTGTAACCTGCTATATGAAGTGAGCAGAGCACCTTTCCCCAGTGAGTGTTTAATTGGTCGCTCCTTCAACAAGCTACGGTGCAGGACAACCTGTTTTACTTTGGTTCTCCCTCAGAATCATCGCGGCGACACAAATCCTTTGAGAGCCTCACAAAAGAGCTTTGCTATTGTTTGCTATGAATGCTAAAATCCGTGACATAAGTCTATCTGGCTGAACTGCATTTTTGCAGCAAACAATGTGACTCGATTTGACATCTGAAAATACATTTTGCTGGTTTTAATTTATTTGAAGGACCGGTGAGATGAAAGTACGATTTTGACACGCACATTTACACTCATGGACACAACATAAAAAACAAATGTACCTGATGGAAGATGTTCTGCAGGGCCAGAAAGGACTCCCTCCACTATTTAAGGTGAACATGAATGACCTGTATTTTGAAAATTCTGACACTGAATCCATAATAAAAATGTGTGCCGTACAATGGTGTCTGTGACCCGCTGGGTGCAGCTTGAGGAGTTTCATTGGGTTCAGTGGATAGATGTTGTATATCACAAACTAAATACAAGCGATATAAAACATCAAAGACTTTCAAAGCGTTTCATCAGTGCTGTTTTCAATGCAAACTTTCACTCGGTCTAAATAAGGAAATACAGAGTTTCATTATTATCGGTGTTAGTGGGGTTTACTATTCAGAACCGACATGGTGCTGCCAAGACATATTGGGACATGCTAGTGTCTGTGTGTGTGTGTGTGTGTGTGTGTGTGTGTGTGTGTGTGTCCCGCTAGGTGTGGAAACACCAGTGTGCATCCATTTTGTGATTGATATGAAACCAGATTGTTTTGGTGTTTGCTGACAGGTGGCTCAGGAAGGACAAGGGACTTCTGGCTTTTATGCTGCTCCTGTGCAACAATGTGTGTCTGCGTGTGTGTGTGTGTGTGTGTGTGTGTGTGTGTGTGTGGTGTCATCACACCTGCCTCTGTACATCCCCCAGTTATGTCTTTCGTGAGGGAGGTTGATGTATTGGTTGTTGTGCTTTCTCCTCAGAGACATACAGCGACTTATTCCCGGCACACGCACTTTGATCGCCACACAAGTCTGTGTGTTTGTTTAGTTTTTCTGATATGATGCAACCCTTGTTTTTATGGTCCAACAAACACTGTTAGGGTGCTAAAGCTTTAGCAGGCATCTTTGTGATCTAATTAAACTCTGGACACACAGAGCTGAAACTGCCATCAGCCCTTTTGTTACACATTGGTAAGTTAATCAAGAGGCTCATTTGGCAAATAATCAGTGTTTGCCTTTGAACAAAGAGAAGATTGTGGAAATAGAATCTGTTTTATTTGTCTCGTTTTTTCCCTCTGTTATTCTTTTATCCCACGGTGTTACGCTTCCCCTTCTCTCTTTTCTTTTTCATTTCCTTTCATTTCTATTTTTCTCCTCTCTTGTCCCAACTCCTTCCCTCTCCCCTCAAAATTTCCTTTCCTTTCTTCTCTTCTGTCATTTTATTGTTTCTCCTTTACTTTCCTATCCTTTTCTCCCTCTCCTGATCTCCTCTCTTTTTTGTTTCCTTTCCTCTTTGCATCTCTCCTCTCCTCTCCTTTCTTTCCCTTACCCTTCTCTTTTTTCCTCTCCTCTCATTTCGTTTTTTATTTTATTTCCTTTCATGTCCTCTTTATTTCTCTTCTTTATTCCTCTTCTTCTTTGCTTTTCATCATCTCTGCCATTGTTTCTTTGTAGTACAATCTTAGGTCTGCTCCCCTCCCATATAGTCATCACCACAGGCTCTAAGTCAGGGGTGTCAAACATACGGCCCGCGGGCCGGACCCGGCCCACCACGTCATTTTATGTGGCCCACGAATCCGCCAGCAAAAAAAAAAAAATAATAATTTTTTTTTTTTTTTTTTTTACAAAAATTTAAAGTTAGATGTGAAAATAAAAATATCCCCATGGTCGAAATTATGAGATAGAAAGTCGAAGTGATGAGATGGCATGTTGTCTGTGTGCCGACATTAAAACTATCACAACAGGTGGACAGGAGATGCAACAGCCCATAAAGAGGATTTCCAACAAGTTTCTCAACATGCGTACTTTTCTGTACTGAAACGTCATCAGTCTCAGCCCAAGTACTGTTCCAATTCAAAGTTCACATCGAGCCAAGCACGGCCCTAATGCCCGGATGTGGCTCGCTCTGCCCATTTTACCCGGGATGCATCGGAGGTGACTTGTCTGTACTTGGGACAGCCAAATATCCCAGAATGCATTTTGCACCAGCAACAGGAAACAATGGCGGAGGAGAAATCACACAACTGGAAGTACGTGTTGTGGAAGTCACAGATATCCCGGGAAACTAAACTAACTATGTTAGGAGTACCGTAGTTACATTTACACCGTCTTACATTTACAACCGGCCCTTTGAGGGCGACCGTGATGCTGATGTGGCCCCAGAGTGAAAATGAGTTTGACACCCCTGCTCTAAGTGCTGGAACAGCTGGAGCAAATATTGCCAAACGCAAGAGAAATGCTCCTATTGGGGCGTTTCTGAGTGTGTCTGAACAAGATAGTTAAAGAAAGAAAGAGAGAGAGACGCTAAGGGAGGACATATGAATGCAACTCTGCCAAAGTCCCTAGTGTGTGTGTGTGTGTGTGTGTGTAGGTGTGTGTGAGGGTACTGACCCACTTTGTCTGCCATGCAGCAGCAGCTTGTGCAACAGAGCAGGATGTGCATTTTTTAACAGCAAGTCTCCTTTGCTCTGCACCGAGCACACACCACCACAGTGTGTGTGTGTGTGTGTGTGTGTGTGTGTGTGTGTGTGTGTGCGCGCGCGCGTGTGTGTGTATGCAGCCAGAATGATCAAGCCCATCAACACATATAAATCACTATGCAACACTAACTACAGCTGTTTGAAAAAAATAGCATTCACAAACACCAGAAATATACATTACATTTCATTACATCATTTTATTAATACGTGTGGAAGCATGTGGAAAATTTGACATTTGACAAATTTGTATATTATACCGTATGCCTTAAACCTGTGATATGTCCACTTAAATTTATTTTGAGCTTGTGACAATAATTATCCTCCTGAATGCTTGATAAGTATAAAGCTGTATAGTCATCAATAATTATGAACATGTTTGTGTACCATTCAGGCTGGTTTTAGGGTTGTTTGTGAGGCAGGCAGAGACGCATGACACAGCAGCAGCATATTTAGGGTTTAACTGAAAAACTAAATGACTTTAATATATAAAGTCACTTCTACAGTTTGTAGAAATAAACACTTCAACAATTATAGTGTCACCTTGTATGTGATCACACTTTCTTCATGATTCCCTCACTTCGTTTTTCTTGCTAGATTTTTCTCAACAGGTTATTTTTGTGTGCCGAAATAAAGCACAATCAAAAATTGTGCAACCATCATTCACTTTAAACACCAAGGAAGCCCATGTCTAAAGAATAAACAAGGAGTGACAAAAATGAAGATACACAATACATGTCAAAATGACGACATCCAATCTTTCAACAATAAATGAAAACTATATTCATAAAGCACCTACAAACAATGCTATGAAGTGCTTTACAACAGAAAAAAACTAAATAGATGTTGCATTGAAAAATTCAACAAGTACAGCACCTACATGCATGTAAAGAAACATGAATGCACACATAATATACCCAAACATATGAATACATGCACACACACACACACACACACACACACACACACACACACACACACACACACACACACACACACACACACACACAGAGAGGGAGAGAGAGAGGCTCTAGGAAATGAGCTACTAACACACTGAGTCATCAAATGAGGATTAATCTTCTGTTCTCTTCTTCTCTTCCACTCCAGTAATGGTAATATCATGTATATTCTATGAGATAAAAGCAAAGGGGAGAAACAATAGGCCAATTGGTTTGACTCTACATATATATAAGTGTGTGTGTGTGTGTGTGTGTGTGTGTGTGTGTGTGTGTGTGTGTGTGTGTGTGTGTGTGTGTGTGTGTGTGTGTGTGTGTGTCTAAAGGAGAAACGCATTGATAGTATGGTGAGTTCATTCTGAGATGAACCTGGAAGTAACTTAAACCGATTGTAATGGATTAAATCTTGTGGATAGTTACACTTTGGGTAAAAACTTGAACTTTCACCTTTTCTCTCCATGTTGTGTGATAATATGGATAAACTCAGTGTTAGCAGAGTTATTGTGTGTACAAGGGTAAACATATCTGATCGGAATATGTATATTAATAATGTTTATTTAGCTTCATAACTATAAACAGTTGCTGGCATTGGAGCATTCAATTCAATCTTACCCTGATTAGAACGGTTGAGAACCACTGAAAAAAATGATCCCGTTTGTTTACAGTAACCTGTTTTGGTTTTATTTCTATTTTTCCTCTTCCTCTCTGACATGCACTGTAATTGGTAGTGCTGGAATGTTGTCTACAGGCGAATAGTATTCATGTTATGAATTATCAATGAAGATGAGAGATAACTGTGAACGACAAATGGAAAATTACGATTTGATTAGAGGCTGTAGGCTAAAAAGATGTCTAAAAGCATTCATTTAAATAGAAAACTGGTTTTTCCCTGAATTTTACTTGATAAGATGCTCCTGAACCTAAATTAACAAGTACACAACAAAACCTTCTCTCTCACACACACGCACACACACACAGTAGTAGATGCCTGACCTTGCATGAGGTTTGGTAAAAAGTAGATGAAATAAAAATGTACGGATCTTTGTTGTGAACTTGATTTTTCAAGATTCCTTTTCTCACCAAGTCACCTTAAAACTTATCTTAGCTGACAAATACTTCATGGACAGACAAAGAGATTTTTTTGGGAGGAGTTGACTTGTCTTGCTACTGGTTGCTTGGGTCTGGTTGGGATCCATTGTTTTTTAGGGCACGTAAAACCCAGTGAGACATTGTTGTGTGATGAGGCTTCACAAAGGAAGTTGACTTCACATCTTTTTTTGTGGCAACAGAGTGTCAGTTACATCTGAACTCATGTAACCTTTACATCACTCCAGTTATGAGACTCATAATTCAGCAGTTGTCCAGCAAACACGACTCCAGCACAAGCAGAACTTGTTATGAGAGCAGTGTAGAGCAGCGGCCGTGTATCCACCCGACTATTTCAACAAAGCAGAGAGAAGCTGGCCTAACAACACACAGAGCAACCTCATTCTCTGCTCAGGTTTACTTCACGAAATCTTTACATAGCAAATAGTTTTTGTGATGCTTTATTAATGCTCTGAATGTTGTATTTTGCACCTTCAAATCTAAGTTTATGTGTGAGATTTTAGGAAATGAAGCACTTTTGAATTGTGCTGTTCAGGTAAATTACACAACAGTTTCTCATATCTGTTCTCCAGGGATAGTTGCAATACTGTCACAGCAGCTTAGCTGGCTCATTACAGCTATAGCTTTATTGATCCACACGCACACACACACACACCAGCGTGCACTCAGAGGAACAAAACCTGCATGCAACAAAGTTATGCTCAGGAGCACAGAAAGACACACACACCCACACTTTGTGAGACACGTGGAAATGCAGATACAAAAGCTGTTTGTGTCCACACATTCTCGCCACACACACACACACACACACACACACACCCCTTAGGTCATTAAGGACTCCTACCAGTGTGTCCTGTAAGCAGTTTAGTTCCCTGGTGGACGGGTAATATACTGCTGTGTGTGTGTGTGTGTGTGTGTGGGTGTGTGTGTGTGTGTGTGTGTCGTTGTGTCAGCTGTTTTGTGCCTGTTAAGCCAGAGTTACAGTTTCCAAGTTGGCTTGGGAACAGTAGCTAGCTCAGGGATGAGGACGTGCTGAAAAATCATTACACAGGATATTGGTTAATTAAAGGGAGAAATCAGGTTTAGGTTAAGTTCCGTCATTCTTTCCTGCTTTTCCGTAATTACTCTATTAGTCATTTGTTTATGCTGTTTAGGATTATTCTCCTGATTTTTTAATCAAGGTTTAATTTGTTTGTATTATATATAGTATCTTGTTTTTGTTTTTCATTGTCATATTTATTCCAATCTACTGCTTATCTTTCTTTTTCTGGTGCGCTCGAGGTTACTGCATCCTCAAATCCAGATTTAACTAATGTTTACTAAGTAACATATACTCTAATGAATGATCAAAATAATAAATATGTTTTTTAGCTCTTTTGCGCTGTAAAAGCACAACACACTACACAATTAAACCAGCAAGCAAACACCTTATTAACCTTATTTAAATAGCCATGGCAAGCAGAAGTGAGGTGTCTTATTCAAAGAAGAAAGATAAAAGAAACTAAACATATCAAACGAGGAGTTTTAAGTGCAACCCACAAAATAAACATTTGTGGATACCATACTTCATATCAAAGACGTGGATTAACAAACATAAAACGCATATCTGTATAGATTAGTACATACATGCCTTTCTGCCTTCAGGTTTCACAATTTAGTAATCTTATTTAGTTGACAGTGACCTGAAAGTGCATTGAAGAGATGAACAAACAGTGACTCAAATCATCACAAACTATGCATATCTCTTTGCTTAGAGCAGTGTTACATGCGTTTAAAGACGGTGCGATGTGCAGCGATACGGTAGGAGGAGAGGGAAAGTAGGTCTGTGGTGCTTCTTGAAAAAAAAAAGGAAAGCTGACGGGGCAGAAAAAGTAGTACTCTGATCCATATTCATATTTCCATTAATTTTACTGAGAACTCACTACTGTTGATTCACATTGAAGAATCACTTGTTTTCAAGAGCTTGCGCAGTAAGTTTCGTTTGCGTAATTATACAGCTACTTTACAGGGTTTTCCTGTGGCTGTGTGAGTGGTTAGCGTAGAAACACACACGCAGGCAAGGTGTGTCTTTACTGTACTACACACACACACACACACACACACACACGCTCTACAGCCTCTAAGAGAAATTACACGTTCAGCGTGCTGTTTTTCATTACTTTCTGTTCACACACATTCACACTGTAAAAGAAAACGTCAGACAGATATTTATTTCCAGCAACAGTTCATATATTTTGTGAATCTTTTCGGAAGTCTAAAACATAGAAGACAGTTGAGGATGAATTTGGTGACTTCAGCAGATGAATTGCAGCTCTAGTGTTTATTTAAAGATACTGAAAACACCCATACATCTACCTCACGCCTGAAGGAAATGTGAAGAGTTCCAACCCTTAAAGTTATCGAATCAATTATTGAGGCAATCAAGGGGTTAGCTGTGCAGTCCTAATGTGTTGAAAAAAATACATATATATAAAAAACAGGATTTTTACTCAGCCGTATCACTGCTCTTCAAACTAAAGAAAAGCTTTTTGGGGCCTCCCCTTATAGTTGCTGTTGCTATGCCTGTCTGTATGCATTTCTTAGTGATTTTTGCAACAACAGGTCCTTGATTTCTGACAAAAGTAGAAAAAAAACCTGCTTCTCTACAATTTAAGAACGGAACGAGTGGATCTGGTATGTGCTGCCTTTGTCAAGGTTGGAAGGAATGAAAAGGTTTGCCGTCTTGGTTCGGACGATGGAGCCTCCATGTTGCTGTACAATATAGTCTACGTTGTTAATATGTGAGTGGTTGATGCCTTTATTCAAGGAACAAAAGTTGAGAAAAATCTACCGAGTTCCGGAAGGAAATTACATCGCTTTTTCGGCAGCATATAATATTTACGTTCTGTGTGAACGTATTAATTAATTAATATTAAAAAAAACGTCCCCGGCTTAAAAGCTCTCAATCAAAACTGCAGCCGGACATGCTAACAATTGCATCTTATATTAGAGCAGAGTCTATTTCTTGCACTTGCTTTGCTGTTTCTGTTTTTTTTGGTAAGACAAAAAAAGGCAGGTATCGCTCTCCCTCAGCCTCACACCACTTCACCGCACGGCTTCAAGAACCGTGGCTCGCTGCTGTCTGGTGTGCAGGGAAATATTTGAAGTCAAATTGGCGTAAACGTTACAGCTACATGCGATAATACGTGACTCACATCCACACTCGCCAACTTTACAGAGATGCATCTTCAACATAGAAAACAAAGAGCCAGTTGTACTTTCCCGAAGCGCATAGTTAAACAAATTCCTGCTGACTCATCATAAATCAAAACGCTGTCTCCAGAGGAAACAGTGGCAGCAGTAGCCTCAGAGCTTTTTCCCCTGAGCAGATCAATATCATTGTAATGAATTGTACTCAAACACACACACAGGTATTTTTCATTATTACCGTTCCGTGCTGCTTTTTGAAGTGTAACAGAGTCTACCAGCAAGCCAATTTAGCTGATGGGAATAAAAACCAAACAAAGAAACATTTTCAATGCTCTCCACTGATTTGAATCTGGATTTGTGCAGGAAAGAGTCAGAGAGGCAGAGGTGTGTGTGTGAGAGAGAGAGAGAGAGAGAGAGAGTGTGTGTGTGTGTCATGTGCAGAATCAGCAACGTGTGTACGTGCAGGTGTGTTGTCACGCGTGTGTGTCTGAGGAGGCTCGAGGGGATGTAGCAGCAGTTTCCTACTTCTCTCCGTCACTTCCGAAAAAATCAATTCCAGCTGCTGCAGAGCTTCTTTCGCCTTTTCCTGTCCTTTCTCTTTTGCCTTCTAACCATTCCTCCTCTCTCTCTCTCTCTACTGTCATCCACATTCGTACCCTCTCTCCTTGATTTGAAAGAAAGAGCCTGAGACAGTTTGAAAAATAATCTGACAGTACATAACATTTTCTTCAGCCAACCAACAGACTATAAGTCAGTGTTTTAGTCATTGATCTCAAAAGCCTGTTCACGGTGATCATGGCACTGATCATTTAACTATGTATGAACCTGGTGCTTTTCATCCTGAAGCTAGAAACACATTGGAAGTCTATGAAAATACTTGGCAGGCTTTTCACATTTTTTGCAAACTGGGAACATATCCTGAACCTCTTAAAAGAGCACTCCACAGAATTAGTGTGATGGACTCATGATGGAGAGTTTTAAACAACAAGTATTAATTCCACACGATCTTCACCATTGTCAAAACATGACACCTGCATTACCCACAATGCAACTTGACCGTTGACAGTTCTTAGAACCTAACGGGCGGACCCTGATTGTGACTAACACTTCATGAGACCCATCTCGCACAGTCCGAACTTCTGAATTGTTTTTATTTCAATCTTTAGGCGACTTTACAGAAATTTTAATTTTAAATCTTTGTCTTCCTCCATCCCCTTCTTCACTTTCCCTGCTCTCTCGCAGCATGGCTGTTATAAAGTGAGTTTCCATCCAGATGATCTGTGTGGAGTGATGAAAGTAGCATTACATCAAATTGATGCATATGGCAAACATAAATATATAATATTTTATCACATTTTCAACATAGTGTAGGTATTGTAAGAGTACCCTCTTCTTTTGCAATGGCTTGATGGCACGCGGCGAGCTTAATAGCGCTGCTGCGTTTATCTTTTCATGGAAAACTTGTTTAACTTTCTGCTGCTGCGGTTTCTGATTTTGCAGGGTAACATTTGTTGCTCTCATTTTACATCGGCCATGAACAACAACATAACAAAAATACAAATATGTGGCAGCATGCATGACTGTTTTTCTATTTAAGTCTGACTTTGCGGCAGACGCACAGCCTGAGAGTCAAGTCCTGCTGCAGGCTGTTTCTTCAGCAAAGGTCAGAGGTTGCTGCACAAGCCATACACATGTGGGTGGACTCTGTAATATCTGATACATCTTTTCACACACAAACATTTAAACACATTTAGAACTACAGCAGCATAGCAAGGTAATAAGGGTTAATTCATGAATCAGTAGGATGTGGTAATGGCAGATAGATTCACAGACATGACATGGATGATAGAGCAATAGACGTTTTTAGTGAATAAATTGTAACTGACAGGTGTAATTCTTTTTCCTACTTGCATTTATCAAGCTCTTTTAGAGGCAATTTAAATCCCAATGAAGTCCATCTTCCTAAGTACACACACACACACACACACACACACACACATAGTGAGGTGTATTGGCAACATACATCTTCATTAGTGTCCAGTCATATCTCTGCTCTGCTCACACTTTGTGGCTCCAGTTTCTTTGTTTCTCTTATTATTACCACTCTGTCATATTTGGGCATAATGACTGAGAGGCGCTCAGAGGATTGTTTTGTCATATTTCCAGTTAATCATGGTTATGCTTGCTTAACCTCACACAGGAAACATTCTGCAGAGAGCAAGAAAGAGAGAGGCACGAAATGACAAATAGGACTGAATTACCATTTTATTGCAATGAGTAGAATTGATGGCAACAATTCTTCCTGACTGATGCTGAGGTTAAAGTCTGATAGTCAGGTAAAAAACAATCAAGAGATATGATCCTTTATTATTTAAAAAATATTGTCATATATATAAATGTTATAATATATTGTCAATCAACGTTTGGATATTTCAAGCACTAATAATGATCCAGAGAGACCATAATTATCAAGTCCAAACATTACAACACTTTTACAACACTTCAAAAGACACAAGAATACCTCACATAGCCTTAAATCACACCTCTCTCAAGGGGAATAAGTAGCTAATTATTTCATTCAAATTCATCCAATCATTGATTAGATATTTAACTTCAAACCACTAATGTCAAACTGGATGTAAAGTTATTTAATCAACACGTTATTACAATTCATCCTGATGGGAGCACAAATTTATCGACCAAATTTCATGAGAATCCATCCAATATCTGCAATCTATAGTCACTCGACCACCAATGAATGCCCAAATAAATAAATCCAATATTACAAAAAAATGTTCCCCAATTTAATTTCTGACAGAGGGGAGAAAGCTCTTGGATTTAAAGATTTAAAAAATGGGAAACTCCGGGACTTACAACTGTGAAATGAATAAAAACAAATTGTAGAATGAGCTAAACATGGGAAAAAATGTTCCAATCATTGCATGTTATCTAACTAACATATTCAGAGATTAGACATGAGAGAGGCAGCTAACCTGAGAGACACAACAGGTAAATAGGATTCATGCTGCAAAAATACGAAAGTAATTACATTAATACTTTGAAATTTAGTCACAGACTAGTTGCTCCATAATTGATCTTCCAGCAATTCAAAATGCAAATAGGCTGCTGGATTTCTTTTCAATTCCAAAATTGAAAATTAATTTTGAAAATCATTGTTATTGATGAACGACTCTATCGCCCTCATTCAGTGATTTATAGTTCCAGTTTTTTGCTTTTAGGGCTTTGAAATCGTATTTTCCCTGTAAATATTCAGCTCACGCTGTGTGTCTGAATGTTTTGACATCTCACTCCTGAGTTGTTTTGCCTTCAAGACAGATTAGTGGGCCAGTGATTTGAAAACAACCACAATGACCCCAGTGAATAAGTTCAAGTACTTTGATGAAATCTATTTGATTACAGTCATTCTTCTCCACTGCCTCCTCGGATACTGTTTCACATCAGATGGATTGAATCAGATGGATTTGTCTTTGTTTTTATTTCAGTCTCTGTTTGTCGCAGAGGGACAACTTATAGTCCCACAAAGGAATGTGAAAGTCTACAGTACTGGATACTCCTCGGATACTGTTTAATCGGAAGCTGCTGTATTTAGCAGCCATTTGTCAACAAAATGCTCCCTCCTACTGTTCACTGCTGCACACATTTCCTCTTTATCACAGTAGAATGTGGTGAACTGAGCTCAGATTTGTCTTGGATGGAGTCTTTACTCAGTCAACCAAAGGCTAACTTGCTAATTAGATCTCAGGCTACCTGCTGTGTTTGCCCTTAAGGAAGGCAGCGGGTTTAATACCAGGGAGTTACTGCAGATCTTTGGGCAATGAATATGTGTTTGACTCTGTAAGTGTGTGTGGATGTGTGCATGAATGGCTTCCTGCATAGATGCATGTACAGCACTGCAAACGTCAACCTGCAACAATAAACACGTAGTTGAATCAGCACCTGTCTGAAAGTTTGAACAAAAACTAAACATTGATATCTGGTAGATCTGTTGTAGTGGATTGTAGTAGATTATATAGTACTTAACAAGGTGACCAGGGAGTTTAAACGAACAGTAAAATGGCCGAGTTGCTTATTGGAGGACATCTGTAATAAAACTGGGAGATGATGAACAGGAGTGAGGAGGAGAAAAGCATGATGTGAACATTCATTGAAATAGCTTCTGTCAAAAGCAAAATAATAGTGTTGTAATTATAATGTTTTTGCCACTTTGGTGAAACACCACCAAACTGGCTAAATTGACTAATCACAATATGTAATGAGTTACATAGGTTCATGTGGCATTTGTGATTCAAAACAAAAGATGTAAAATAGTAAATAGTGAAAGGTAAATGAAGGTTCTTGCTGCCATTCAGTGGATTACAACTAAATATTAACCTCCATGATGTGAAATTTGGGAGTGTTTGGGAGAGTACATTGATTGCAGATTGCAGGTTTTTTTTTAATTGAAGTTGGATTTATGATTTGAACTCTACAGTAGTCCTCAGTTCCATAGTGCTTCTAAGCCGATTAGTATTATGTAGTAGCATTCAGTATGTTGTGTCTTCAGAAAGTGACTTAATTCATTAAAAAAAGTAATTACAACACTTGAGATGGTCGATTCAACACACAAGTGGAGAAGCTGTTCACAGCTGCAAGGAAATGAAATGAATTGTCGATGCTGGTGAAACAATTCCAAAGAGATCACAAAAGAAAACCAAAATAAGATAGAAAATGTAATATTACGGGACATATTTGTGACATTTATTTGGCAGTGCTAGTTACACTCTTTGATTGTGTGTGTGCTTACTTAAAAGCATTGTTATTGTTATCAATGTGAAGATGAGAAGAAAAATCTGAAGTCAGTTTTGTTAATCCTGTGCTGTGTGTTCATCCTGACCCACAGCGCTCTCTTCACACGCACGTCACCTCCAGAGAAAACCGTCTTCGACATACCCGGCCTGTCTCCTGAAGTGATGCAGCTCATCATTGAGTTTGCATACACCGGCTCTGTTTCTGTGACGGGGGAAAATGTGCAGGAGCTGCTGCTGGCAGCCGGTCAGCTCAACATAATGGGCGTGGTGCAAACTTGCTGCGACTTCCTGGGGGAGCAGCTCTGCCCAGAGAACTGCATCGGTATCTTTCAGTTCACCGGCATCTGCTTCCTCACCGAACTGCAGCACAAGGCCTACCACTACATCATTGATCACTTTGAGAAGCTGGTTGTCTCTGAAGAGTTCCTGCAGCTCTCGCTGCAGCAACTCACCGACATCCTCGGTAGAAACGACCTCAATGTGAGAAAAGAGAGCATTGCATTTGAGGCCGTCCTTCGCTGGATCGTCCGTGTACCTGAAGAACGAGAAGCACACATCGCAGTACTCTTGTCTAAGGTATGATAACCTCCTGTCACCAGATTGTGTTTAGACTTACATCTTCTGCATTTGGCTGATGGTGTTATCCTGATTGCAGGACAGTTAATTAAATCACCTGAGTCAAATTAAGGTTAATCCCAAATCCAAGTCTAGTTTAAGGGGGCTTTCATTCACTTTGTGTTCAAGCCTGCTAGCTTTTTTTGGTGACTGCCATCCTACATCATTAGCACTACATGGACCACCAAGGGAAAATGAGATACAGTAAGCCATGCTGCACTTGAGTGCACCTTGAGTTATCTACCTTCTCTAGTGCTAGTTGAGACTGCAAGATCATCATGGTCACAACGTTTTACTGTTTTTGAATTGTTTAAAAGGAAAACGATTCACACAATCAATTCAGTCTGAGATCACCCAATAAACATTGTTCCTGTTCCTTCAAATATACAAGCAATACATGCTAGCATTGTGAAAGGACACTGGTTGTGCTCTATAATGGTCTACTGCCAATGCAAACCAAAACCAACAATATGTTAATCCTACCATAAAATATTGTCTGTGTATCCAAGGCCAGATATAGCTTTTTCCTCTGAGTTTTTTGTTAAAGTATTCAACCATGGTCTGTTGTTAAAGATGTATGTCTTCAGTAGGGACACATGGGCTTGGTGCCCCAGTCAGGCTGAGAGAATCCGAGTATTCAGAGACAGACTAACACATGGTTGGTTTTGAGCTTTTAAAGGAATTTATTGACAATAACAAAAATATAGAATGTCACCAGTCTAAACGTTTTGAACATTCAAGAAAAAAAGGGCGAATATTAGTCACAGTTAAAATAATTATAAAAAGCTACAGAGGTCTGGACACTGGACTCAAGTACAATCCTGTTTTCTCTGTGTAGGTTCGACTGGCCTTGATGAGTATGGACTACTTGAGGATCAATGTGATGTCCAATGAGCTGGTGAAAAACAACATAAAGTGCCGGCCCATGGTCAGGGAAGCCATTGCAACTATGTGTCACTTCATGAGAAACAGACGCTCTCATCTCTGCAACCATCTCCTCCGTCCTCGCCTGCCTAACGCCGTCCTGTTGGCTGTTGGAGGCTTGAATATCCCAAATTGACCCAAAGTAATGGGTCAATTTGACCCCCTTCCAGACAATCCTAGCTCAACGACTGAGACGTTTACATAATATTGCATCACTGTGGAATGGAGGAGTAACAGAAACAGGGAAGGTGAAAGAAAATAGAGAAAGAAAGAGGGAGAGAAACATGAGGGATTCAGTCAGAATATAAGTTGGTGCTGTTACATGACTTTCTGGCTGATGTCAAGGACTGGGTGTCCCACAATCTCCTCCAACTAAATTTGGACAAAACTGGGATTATTCAGGGGGAAGAAAAGCTTGAATGACTTCAGTCTGTCCTTCTCTATTTTGCCGCATGCACCCCCCCCTTCTCTTTCTCTCTCTCTCCCTCTCTTAATCTCCCTCTTCCTCTCTTTCCCTCCCCTCTACTTGCTCTTTTTTGTCTTTCTCTTTATCTCACAGACAAAGCATTGGTTGCTCGTTTTTTGGGCAGAGTCACCTTGAGTGTTTTCCTGGACATCCGCATGGGAAAGTAAAGTGGTTTGAATGTGTACATGCTGGACATGTATTGAGAACGAATGAAAAAACACACTCACGTGTGGCTTCTTCTGAGAAAAGACAAGAAAAAGAGACTTGTCTGCTTCTTCGATCTTTCATTTACTTGGTTTAACGTTGTTTCAGACACATAGGTCCATATGAGATCAGCATTATAAAATAGATACCAAACGAGGACAACAACCTTGGAGATATAATCATTGCAGTTCACAAGTCGACAGAGATCAATACACATACAGACATCTGGTCATGTTTCCAAAAAACGAGAGGAAGACCCTGCGTCAGTTTGTGTAAGCCCAGTTAAGGTCACCAAGCACAGGTGAAAGGTGGGAACATTAATAGACAAACATGGGACATTACATCAGGCTCAGCTTGGATACAGTTTGCAAGACTGGCATTGCACATCGTCATCATCACATAGATCATTCCTGATGATTTGACCCAAATATCTTACTTTGATCACCACATTTTGCTTTACAATACTCAAGGTTCATGTATGTGTTCAGGGGGATTTGGCTCTCACTGCAGAATTGTCATTGCTGCTTCGTTGTTTTAAGAGCTCCCTCACCCAGCAGAGCCTTTTTTTTATGACCATTTGCTGTAAATGCTCAACTCTGTGTCATAAGTGTTACTTGGCTCTATGTTCAAGTTCTTTATTCATAATATGCACAACAATAACAGTGAAGCAGTCATTGGTAATGAAAAGGAGCCCTCTAAAGATGCTCACTAAATATATATTTATGAAAAGAAATAGAAGATCTCACAAGTAAAAACTAAATCGAAAGAAAGAATCTTAAACATAATAGTGCAAGTTAAAATAAGGGATCAAATATAACATGAATAGAATATAAAACAAAGTAATGTAAATTAGATAGTAATTGCAACTGTATCAACGAAATGTATACAGGAATGTTTGACACAGTAAGTATATAGTGATAACGTGTCAAGTGATGAGCTCAAGGGTTCAGCAGTCGTCTGGCCTGTGGGATGCAGCTGTCCCTGAGCCTGCTGGTGCGGGACCGGATGCTGTGCTACTGTCTGCCAGACGGCAGCAGGCAGAATACTTTGAGCCTGCTGAGGTGGTTGGTTTCTCTGATAATCCTTTTGGCGTTCCTGCCGCACCGCTGGGTGCAGAGGTCCGCTACAGATGGCAGCTCCGTCCTGGTGATGTGCTGGGAAGTTTTTGGATCAACAGATGAGCAACATCACTAACGTGACTGGTTATAAGGCAGACGACCACAGCAACTTTTAGATGTTGTCATTTTCAAACATCATGCTGGGGCTCACATGTGCATGTGTGTGTGAGAAGATATGGCGCAAAGGGCTTACACAAATACAGGCCAACAATCCCAACTGTTACACCCCCCACCCCACACACACACACACACACACAACACACACATTGGGGAGAAGCCCTGCCATGCACAAAGCACTGAGGTTTTAAAAAAAGTATTAGCTTAAGTTGCTTGGCTGATGGTCGGTGTTCTAAAAGCCCTGTCTGTGCAATACAACTTTAATAGCACTGGCAACAGGGTATACGCACACACACACACACAGACACACACACACACACACACACACGCTCACACACACACACACACATTTCTTTTTCTCCTCCTTTATTTGCCATGTCTGGTTTCTCTGCCTCCTCCACTTTCTGTCTCTGTTTTTCCTTCGTCTGTCGGCCTGCTCTGTAGCCTAGGGCCAACAGTAAAATACAGCTTCTCACTCATAACACCAGTGAAAAACACACAAGCAGTTATTGTTCTGTGTGAGCAACTGTCAGCGACCTGACAAACCACAGAGAATTAGTGCTTCCCTGACACAGTTACATCATGACATCAACAGTGTGTGTCTTTGTGCTTGTGTATGTGAGTAGATGGATATTTGAGCGTGTGTGTGTGTGTGTGTGAGTGAGTGTCTGAGTCCTTGTGTGATCTGTTTAAATGAATCAAAACATACTCTACTGTGCAAGGTTTCTGTTTGTGCCATGTGTTTCTATGTGTGTGAGGGAGAGAGAGAGAGAGAGAGAGAGAGAATTTTTGTGCAGCGCCTCAGGGCTTTGTTCTGTACTGGTGCAATAAAAGACACATTAGAGCAAGAGAGGGATTACAGAAAAAAAAACATTATTACCCATAAATATTTTTTTTTCTGTGAGAGAAAAAAAAACAATACATCTGTGTGGGTGTGAGAAGCAACAGAGCGGAGTTTCACATGATCTGCCTCCCTGGAAATGCAACAATTTATAGCAACATACATTTTTTAAGGGATTTGACAGTCGGTTTGTTGTAAAGCACTGAGGCAAAACACATTTTGTTACATCCTTAAAGGTGCTGTTCAGTGTCCTGCAAGAGCTGTGACACATCGTCAGTCACATCAGAAGAGGAAAAAAAATATGAAGTCTGTAAAGAAGAATCTGGAGGATGAAGAAAGAAGGAAGAAGAGGAGGATGGTAGCTTAGAGATAAGGGAGGGAGGACGGAGGAGAGAAAGAGAGGGTTTGAAGTGTGTGTGTATTGAGTCGAGGGTGGAATGAATTTCATGCTTAACACCTGTCTTACCCTCACAGTGTGTGTGTGTGTGTGTGTGTGTGTGTGTGTGTGTGTGTATGTGTGTGTGTGTGTGTGTGTGTGTGTGTGTGTGTGTGTGTGTGTTTGAGGTATGTTTTAGAGGGGATGGACAGACAATAGTTTCCCAATTGGAAAGGATTCCATTTATACCCATTCCATTTATCTATCCTCTGCTTACCTCTCTCTCGCTACACACACACACACACACACACACACACACACACACACACACACACACACACACACACACACACACACTATATAAGACAGCTCTTACACTCCCTCTTGACCTCTGTATGACCTCAGTCTGCTCCCTCTTCCCTGTGTGTCAGTCATATGACATCGCTCTGCTCTGCTTTTGCTCACAGTTACTATGTGGTTCACTGTTCAATAAATACACTGGAGGATAAGCCCCCCCCCCCCCCAAGTGCTTTGTGATACATTACAGTCCGAGCTGAGATGATTACTGAGGAGTTTCCTAATACAGTCAGACTGAAGATGAACATCACAGGCAAGGAACAGAGGAGCAGAACTCTGGTTTATTACAACTTGAGGCTTATTTCCATGGGTTTGAACATAATGGCTTGTGGCACACATCACTTTACATCACGATAAAGAAGTCAGACAGTCGTCAGACACATTTTCAATAAATCCACTGGTTGGACGAACTTATTTGGATCAGAAAATGGTAAAAATGTGTCCCCAAATTATCTGTTGTAACCATCCGTCACATTACAATGAATGTATTACGAAAACTGGATAAGGCCAGTCATTTCAGTGAAAACGGCTCTTTGACTGCTGTACTGGTGTTGTCCAGCCCACTGCACATGTGCATTAGTGTCTCTTGGTCCGAGCCTGTCAGCTTGTCCCAAAGACTTTACGTTGAGATGATGATGAAGAATGAGATTTCGGAAACAAGCGACTGAAATTAGTTTTTTTGCGTAGGGCGGCTGGATTCAGCCTTAGAGATGGCAAACATCCAGAGGGAGCAGTAGAGCTGCTGCTCCTTCACGTAGAAAGGGGCCAGCTGAGGTGGTTCAGGGATCTAAGCAGGATGCCTCCTGAAAGCTACACCTTTAGAGGTTTTCCGGGCACATTCAACTGGTAAAAGGCACCGTGGTTGACCCAGAATATGCTGGCCTGAACACCTCAGGATCCCTCAAGAGGAGCTGGAAAATGTTGCTAGGGAGAGGCACGTCTGGTCTACCTTCCTTGGCCTACTGCCACCGCGACCCGGCCCCGGATAAACAAAAGAAAATGTATGAATGGAGGGAGTTACTATATGCAACTTCACAGACAAACTATCTTGCAAACCACTCACATGTGGTGACAGTATTGCATGTAAACGGTGTCCCTGGTAGGAAAGGTGGCTGCAGGATTTCCTCATCCTACAGCCCTCAGCAGACTTGCACCCAGGGAAAGATTCCTCTATTCAGGACGTCTGTGCTACAGCCTCCCCTGACAACCCCGGAGGTCAAACCACTGTCACTCACAGTGATGTAGAGAGAAAGAAAGAGAGAGAGAGAGACAGAGAGAGAGAGAGAGAAAGAGAGCAAAGTGAATATACAGAGGGGAGATAAGTAGAGAAAGAGGGAGAGCGAAAAGAAAGGGCACATACAGAAGGGAAGTGGTAGGAGAGGAGATGAGAATCCAAATGAATCTTCTTCACCCAACGGACAGACTGTCAAGCTGTGTGTGTGTGTGTGTGTGTGTGTCTGTGTGTCTGTGTGTCTTACCTACTAATTGAAATGCGATGAGGTGTGAAACACCCCTTTAAAAGACCTATCACCATGTGTGAAGCTAAATGTGTGTTTGGGGGGTTATACGTGCACTTGTGTGTGCAATGCATATCAACTCCTTTTGACCATAGATATAATGCAGTATGTGTGTGTGTTTGTGTGTTTGTGAGTGCGAATGTGTTAAATGCAAATGTGTGAGTGCAATACTCAAGTAGGGATGTACCTGTTTGCATGAAACCTGTTAGTAGCAATTTAATTAATGCATGAGGGCAATAAACAAATGTGTGTTTGTGTGAGTGCAACAAAATGTGTATCACGCACAAGTGAGTCCACGTGCAAAAACGTGAGCGCTTGGTACTCCTGTGGATGTGTGTGTGTACGTGTGTGTGTGTGTGTGTGTGTGTGTGTGTGTGTTGGACTCTGTGAGTGTATGTGTATAATTTCATTTCGCTGTCTCAGCCTCTTGTTAAGGAGCCATTTAGAGCTCAGGTTGAGTTTCGTCAGCCCCTCCTGACACTTCTTTCCTCCTCACCGCCTCTCTGACTTCCACCATCTTTTCTCCATCTCTGTCTCATTATCTCCATCTCTTTCTCTGTCTGTCTTTTCTCCTCTCATCCTCTACTCTCTCTTTCCCTCCTCTCAGTATGTGGTCACTGCACTGCACAAGCACTTTTACCCAGCTTCGTTGGTAAATTGTTTAAGTTGGAAAACGGACACAATCACTGATCTTACGAGTTTGTGGGTGCATTATGCAAGATAGAAATAACAGATATAACAGCAGCAGTGAGTATAGTTTTCTTTGTTATGCATTTTATTGTTTCTTTATGAGTTTTTCGCTTAACAGTGGGAGTATTTTGGGTAATTACTAAAACAGTTTTTGCTCTGGTGAGTGATGATATTCAGCTGCAGCACAGTCCCCTCAGATCATGTGTGTTTATGAGTGTGTGTTTGTGCAAACACTGCACTAACGATAACTAAATGTGTGTTTGTATATGTGAATGTAACTCCACTGCTTAAAATGTAATTTCATTCGCTTGTGTATGCTTCATTTGTGTGCATGTGTGTGTGTAAGACGCCCTCTATATGTTCCCAATCAGATTAGTGAACCGTGATATAACTCTCTAAGCTTATATCAATATTCATACATTTGCAGAGGCACTGAAATTTGCCCTCAATGGCCCTAATACACCGATACTGTGATATTTTTAGGCATCATTTAAAAAAAAAGAATATACATACAGATCTTTCATTTTTGGGTTGGTAAACATGTCCAGGGGTTGGAAAGTGGAACAGCAGTTGCACAAATTACTAACCAGCTCTGTAAGTTTTTTATCACTCAGTTGCTATCAATGCTTTACCTGAAGATCCTAAATTATGCTAATACACATTTGCAGCCATAACATGCGTCTGTCAAAATAATTACAACAAAATAAATCTGTGCCCTTGTGCTGTACATTGTAATACTCTGTCACTGAGATACTAATTGTTTTCTCAAACCAATAAGATGACCTTAAATACAGAATTGTACCCAATCTATAGAATAGAATGTATACTATTCTTTATCCCTTTAAGGGGGACATTTTTCTCTGCATTTGACCCATCCCTGTACATAGGGAGCAGTGGGCTGCCATTGATCGGCGCCCGGGGAGCCGGGGGGGTTCAGTGTATTGCTCAGGTACACTTCGACACGTGACACGTCCCAGTCGGGGATCGAACCGTTGACCTTCCGGTTCCCAGACGACCTCTTAACCCAGTGCCCCACGGTCGCCTCAAAAAAAGAATAAATAAAAAAGAATAAAAAAAATAATAACATGATAATATAATAATAATAATAATAATAATAACAGTCTCAAAGTTTATTGAGGCAAGTTTTTCAAAACTTCAAGCATCAGGCTGCTCACAGCATCTCTCTTCATTTTTGGCAGGACATATGACAAGATTTGAAGTTGTTATTAAACACATCATCGTTGACGATGTGAATCTTGCTGCAAAGTACTTTTAAACTCAAGTGAGCTTTGAAAGAGTTTTAGAAGCTGCAGAATTGAATCCACAGGATCTACTGAGAAATCCTCATCTGTTGAAGACAATACAAAATATAATAAAGCTCAAGACTTACAGGTGCTCCCACGAGCTGTACTCCAAGCTTTCCCACAGCAGACTGGGCAGACCACGCAGGACATGCCCTTTCCCCACTCCTCTACACCTCAGCATATGTGAGACAAATCACCTGAGAGCATCTGAAACCCATTGCACTGTGGGACAAGCTCTGTAACCACAGGGATCTTACAGGTGTGAATGAATATCTTAGCGTACAGCAGGAAGCAACCAAATGTAGATTTGGGGAACAAAACGGGCTGACAATATGAGAGGCAGGTAGGTAGTAACAAGCAGGTACAGGCAAAACAGTTAACAAAAGCTCCATGTAGCGACGAAGACAAACAAAAGACAAGAGGGCACGAAGACTAAATGCACAAGGAAAGGGGAGCGATAACGAGGGAAGGGTGAGAGCAGGGCTGATGAGGACCAGGTGAAACTCACAGGGGCGGGCCAGACAATCACAAAGGCAAGAAGTATAATCAGACATGACACGTGGGGAGAGTGAACTTACAAAATGAAACAGGAAACAGTCTGTAAAAAATCCCAGAACAAACACAAACAGTAAAACAAAACATTGCTTTGGGACTAAAAAGTAAAGCAAAACTCATCTCAGTACAGATTATTTGCTATAACAGGTCCAAAATATAGGACTCACTGTGCTCAATGTGTAGGTTTAAACTTCACAGCCCTGCTTTATGAATGATTGAAGATGAAAACTACATAGGGGACAATGTATGAACTATTTATACCTGTCATGTGCTGAAGGCTAGAAGGTCAGACATCATGGGAAACAGGAATTTGCATATTTAAATGCTTTGAAGCAATAAATAAAATATTCTCTATCTGTGGCTTTTCTTCTCATTTTCTGTCTGTTTCTTTTTCTTTCTTCAGTCTGTGTTATGCATACAGACAAAGTCTATTTTGTTTGGAAATACAGTGGTTTAGTTTGTTTGTTTCTGATTATAGTGATGCAACAGCTATTCTTCTTGGGGTCCAAGAATTAAATCATGTTAGAATCACCTTACAATGACATGACATATAGCAACAAATTAATTTATTCATTTAACCTTTATTTTGAAAGGGTGGTCCATGTCAACAACACACTGGACACACACATACTGCAGCGATGTGAGTTGGAGTTAAAATGTACAATGCATGTTAGCGTGCTACCATTTGCTAATTAGCCCATTTAAGAGAGACCAATTGAGGCTGATGGGACAAAAAAAATAAATGTTTGACTTGATGATGCCTCTGGAGGATATCACCAAAGTGATTACAATTCATCTGGAGGATGACATTTGTGACAAGTATTTTGGGAGATTTCAATCAAAATCACAATTGTCAACTTGCTGAATGTCTGTACAAAATGTCAGGGACATCCGTCATATGGTTGTTGAGATATTTGGACCACTGACAAACATTGCTACCTGAAACCACACCACTAGCAAGGGGATATTTGTTTCAGACACATTCAAGGCTTACTTGTTACAATCTAACCATTCTGCTTTCAAGATGTTACAATTGAAAGATGTAGTGAACTCCTGAGCTGTAGATTTCAACAAGTAATGTGTAGGGACAGCACAGCTTTGTGTTCACAACATTTCTAATGTCTTCAATGTGTTTCCTCTTCCATTAAACCCAACTGCAGTGGATCCATACTGGTTTCGGCGGTTGTAATGCGGTGTGGAGTGTAACACAAAGTGAAATAACGCTAGTATGGATTTCATGGATGTTTGAATGAAACAAACACACACACACAGTGGCTATTATATCTAGGAAGACTTTGTTTCAGGTCCAGTGAATATTAGAATTAGTATCAGTCGTGGACCAAAGGCAATATAAGAAGATCAATATCTTTCGTACATTAGGGGATTTTCTTCTATTGCTCCTAAAGATATCGATTACCAGATACCTGTTTTATTAGAGGGTCATTTGTCTTTAGAGGTGAATACTGGCAGATGGCAGACAATCACAGTCAATGGGATCCTACATGTGGCCAATAGGGATCTCAGTTACTGTGTTATGCGACCCTCTTTAATACGTATCATTGGTGAGTGCATTTGTGATGGTTAGTCATGCTAAATCAACTCTGGAGCTAACGCTAGTGGGGTGTTGTTGTCTGATGAAACCAGCTGGGTGGGTTAACGTTGGTAAACTGTGCATAATGGATTCAAGATTTAGAGATAAATATCTGAATAAAGATGATAGGATTTAATTGCAATGTATGCTAACACGCTAAACTAAAATGGTTAACATGCTCAGCATTTCACCTGCTAAACGTCAGCATGTTGGTACTGCTATGGCTGTCGACTCTTCGTCTTGTTAATGATAACAACATGGACTGAAAGAAAAAGAGACTTGCATTAATGTGCAGCAACAACAAGTGAGACAGAAAACACAGGGAAAACTAGAATATACTGGTTTTACATACTGGATTTGAAAGATGTTGACTCTCAGCCAAATTTTGTTTGTGAAAACAAGCTGTTCAGTGTAAAGAAATTAAATTAAATCAAGGCACACTGAATGGCTGTAGTCTCTGTTGTTGTGTTCTCCTTTTCTTTTATACAGTCTAATTGATTAAAATCCCACTTCCCCTTCAGGAAAACATGCAAACACTTGATTATATTGAAAGTTTTCTTTAATCAATTTGTGCACACATGGTGGCAGCAACTCATAATTTGTTTCGTAACTCATGTACTGTACATACTGTACATTTTCTATGTCGTGTTGTGCTCACAAGCCAATTAGCATTTTGTTTTCATTTTGGTTATTTTGCTTAATGTGGAAGCTCACTGATTGGCCAATTAAAATAGTAGAGCAGCTGTATCATCAACAGTAGCAACATGTCACGATTATCACATCAGGGTTGTTTATTGATACATTCAGTTAAACATATCGTATCTCGTAAAGCTTCAATTACCATATTTAAAACCATAATACTTTTTTTTACCATAACATTGAACTGCATGATCCAGCAAATTAAAAATGATTACATACAATAAAACAAATGATTCTCATTGACATATAACATGTACACACATTGTGTCTCAAGGTTAAAGACATTGCCCCGACATCAGCTTCCTGTTCCTGTATGAGACCCACAAGCAATTAAAATCACACAGACACACACACAGTCACTTGCAGATTTTGACCTCTGCACAGTCGCCACAGGGTGAAACGAGAGAAAGAGAGAGAGAGAGAGTGAGAGAGTATTTCATTATTACTGCTAAACTGGCCAGTAACATTCTTAAGTATTTTTGTTGTTGCCGCTGTCGCAAAGACAACCGGATCGCTTTTGGTTTTCCTCAGAGACTAGCAACTACCAATAACACATTGAATCAGAATCAGCTTTATTGGCCATGTATGCGTACATAGCTAAGATAAATGTAAAAGGCCCAATAAGAAGTGAAGTTTTGTTACTTACTGTGTAGAAAGAATGCCAACTGAATGTCAGTCTGGAACGCTCTCAAGTCCTCAAGCTCTCTCCATCGAGTGAATGCCCGTCCGAGGTTCACTCTTGATTGACATCGTTCTTCATCACTCTCCTTCTTTTCCTCCTCTGTCAACAGGGTCTTTTTTCTTTCTTTCGTCAGTTAAGGTTTTCAGTGTTTTTTTTCTTAATTTTATTAACGACACAGTAATATTACAACAGAAATTACTCTGTTGTTCCACCATCCGCCATTACCGCTATAACAACTGATAGCAACTGATAGCTAGAGCAAACGAAAGCACTGTAATCGTTGGTTGTGCAATGGTTGAGACACTTCTTTTGTGCCAAAAATCAAGCCTTGATTTTCCCAGGAGACCACACATGGTGGCAGATAGAACTGCAAAGTGACAGTGAGGCGAATGAGAGAACCATTCTAAACACTGATGGAGTCTTTATTCTATAGACATTACATTGTACAATCTAAGTTTACTTCATCATGAAAAGTTATCCATGGCCACTTTAGCATGTTTACAGTATGCCCATGCTTGAACCGGAAGTTGTTCTGCGCCGCCATATTGACGGCCGTCCCGAAGCTCTTATTTAGCTGGGAGGAGCGAGGATGGAGGATGGAGGAGGGATCTCCGAGGAGCCATGAGCGAGGACGCACGAGATCAGCCTTCCAGGAAGTGTTTTAACGGCTGACACGCCCCCTCATTGTTCATCAGTTATGTGATTGGACGCTGCAGCCGATCGAACTGATACGATTGTTTTCAACATGTAAACAGTGAAGACGGATCGCAGATCAAACTCAAGCTTTATATTTGATTAGTTTTCTGATTCAACATCTGGTTTAAATAAATGTTCATTGTAGACTGAACAACAAAAGGACCACAAACAACTTTCTTCCTTTATTAGAAAGATTTGTCTTTTCGTGATCTGATATTTCCCTCAATAACCTTTATGGATACAATTAAAGTCAGAGAGAGCTTTTTATATCATCTATCATCATTTCATTCAGTCACACAAGGCTGATCATTCCTCCAGAGAAACACCTTTACTCTGGCAGTGAAGATAACTGTGTGTCTTTATTAGTTATTAGTATTATTAGATACTATTATTAAGTACAGTGATCATGTGAACAGACAAAAACTTCTCAAAAGTCTCTCCAGCTGTTAAAGCCGACTGACAGCTGGTCCAGCTGTGATCATCAGCCACCGTCATCAGAAACAGACGTCGCTTCACGTGACGCAACTGAGGAAAGGTCTCATGTTTCTTAAAACATATTTCCTCGTTTCCTCTCTCCTCGCATGGTTTCCTCCATGCATCCCTGGTGGGAGGGACTAAGACACAAGGAAAGGACCCAAATGAGGGAAACGGGGATGCAATTAAGAGACTTGGGATGTACCCCGGGTCATGCGTAGAAGCTGTTAAGATCACTCTGAAAGGACTTCATGCAATTGTAAATGCTTTCTTTAAAAGGTCACTCCATTGATTTTAAAGGTCGGTTTACTCATCCTCAAGAGGACTACTCAGTGAAAACAGCCGGAGACTACAATGTCTTCTGTGGCTCTGGAGGAGCTTTGTCAAGTCTGAGGAAATAACCCTGATGATGTCATAGTGATGTCATCGGGGTTGCCATCGTCAGCTCAAAATTTTAATTTGTTCTGGTTTATTACCTGCCGAACTAATGACATTCTCACCAGCCTCAACTGGACTGTGTGTTGAGTGCTAATTATTAAATGCTCCCACAGTAGCTCTCTAAACTAAGATGGTGAACATGGTAAACATTATACCTGCTAAACATTGACATGTTACCATTTTCATTGTGAGCATGTCAGCGCGCTGACATTAGCAATTAGCTAAAAGCACTTCGACTTAGAGAAGTGCAAAATCAAATCAGTAGAATTCCCCTTGAAAGTAGCGTATACAGGTAGAAAATGTAAACTTTAGAAAGAAATAACAAAAGCAAATAGACATGTTGATGTGCATTACCACTAATAATTGCAAAATATTTATGGTGATTACATGTGAAGGGTTCAATGAAGAAAAAGGCATCTTGTGACTTTTTTTTAACTAGTTTTTATTTACGAAGTGAAACAAAATGCCCAGTGTTGTCTTTGTGCTTTACATCGTTTCAAACCGCCACTGGAGGTCCCAAAAAAAACCTCAGAGGAAGAACTCAAAACAAAAGCAGGAAGCTCCAGAAAAATGTATCTCCATCATCACCATCATCACCATCATCATCTTCATCATCATCGTCACTGTCACTCTATACGGATCTGTAGAAATAATCAGACTCCAAAGTCACATCAGTGCTTATTTACAAGGCCTCTTGCCGCAAAATAGTTGAGTTTTCATTCACTCTTAAAAAAGGTGTGGTGAAGATGCTCTCACACATTATATGTTGAAAAGTGACACAACATGTAATGAATGTGTCCATTTCTACCATGTGTCATTGTAAAGCATATTTTCACATGTTATTTAAGGACATGTCAGCATCGTTGCTGTTGTTTTTAACCTTTGATTCATCATCGTAGAAAAAGGAGAAAGAGGTTGTTATATCTACATACAAGGCATTGTCTACCTGAATCTAAACTCTTTCATTGTGCTACTATCTTTTAACAAAAAAAAAGTTGTAAGATATAATTCGCAACAGGAAGTGCTTTATATAAGAATAGGTAAACTAGCTTGTGGCTATAGGAGGCTACAGTAGTTCATAGTAGAATCTAAGTGTTTGTTGATGCACTCTGGTGCTGAAATATTGACCACATGTCTCCTCTTCTTTCTCTCCTTATAATTGCAGTGGGCATTGCCACAACAACCTCACAACAGCTCGAGATCATGGTAAGTAAAACAAACCAAAACGGTGACGGTGGATGAGTGTTGATCGCTCTAGACTCCTCACATGAAGTTTGTGAAGTCTTGTGTAGAGCCGAGGAGCAAAACCGATCTTTTGATGAGGTTCAAAGTGAGACGAGAGCTCACTGGTTTTGACCAAATCAAAGGAGGAAATTGCTTCTTTATCACTGATTAAAACCTCACCGGGGACAAGCAGGGGCCTGCTCAAGACTACTAGGGGTCAAAGAGCCCCAGGTTCAGCACCACAGCTGTTGTGTAAAGTTGTGTTTCACCTTCTCAACAATTCAAACCAGGAGCACACTAAGTACCAAAACTCTCAATCGTTCTTGTTTTGGGTTTGTGTTTATCATCCACGTTTCAGCACCAGAGGCCTACGGAAGTACCCTCTACTTTCTACAATATTTTAGAATAATAATACGAGGCAGGCAGTGCATAAACCATGTACAAAACCACCCGTCCCGACCCAACCCAGAGCCCTCTACCTAAAAGAAGTTGTGCTGTCTGTGTGAATCCCTGGAAGCCCCAACAGCTCCAAATACTTCTAGAAACATAATTGTCAACAAGCTAATGATGCCAAGATAGAACTACAACTAGGAGGCAATCATTTTAATATTACACACTAAATCAGCAGAGATTAGAAAACTGACTCTCTGCTCTCGTTGATTTGATCTGTTCAAACACTTAACAATCACAGAAGTCACTGGAGAAAGCCTCAAAGAATCACAACAGTGCCACAATCCCTCATAATGCAGAGCTCTTAACCCAACCATCCATATTTAACACTGACTTGGTTTGCTAACTCCCTGAAATTCCATTTCTCATAACTACATAGAATAGTGGTACTTGAAAAAAATCAAGATGTTGCAAGCAGTTATGACTCACGTCTCTTCAAAAATATCATGCATTATTGCTCTATTGGACATTAATGAAATATTGCCCAAGACAGAAATTTGTTTAATTTGCCTGTTATCTAAGAGGTTTGGCAAAACATCCCAAAGATTCATAAAATTGGCATAGATTCCATTATTAGGCTATTGTTGTTGTTTTTTGCATGCAGTAGTTTTTATAATTAAAGTGGCAGACAAAAATAAAAAGGTATTCGGTAATTAGAAAGTGTCAAATGCTTTGGCATATTTGTAACAAAGGCAAAATATAACAAAGTAAAGTGCAAAAATCAATACATCTACAAAACATGAGCATGAATAAATAAATTAGACAATAAATAGAAACATAACAAAGACTTCAAAGCTGAATACTGTGTGGCCCTCTGGCAACAAAAACACAATCTTACAACACTTGGGAAAGGTTTGACCTTTTGAGGAAAATCAGGACATTTTTAATGTGTGTATCCTCGTCCGACGTTGACAAGTAAAAATAAATAACGTCAGATTTAGGTTTTAGGGAATACCCTGGTGGCTCAGTGGGACATTTCAGCCTTGGAAGTCCAGTTTGTCCCTTTAATCCCCTTTCACCTTTCACTGTTTGCTGTCGACTTCAGTAAAAATGCCAAAAGTAACTCCGAAAATGTAATAGCTTGTTTGTCTTTGCCCATTTAAGACATTAGTGTATAGAAAAATCACCAAATAGATTAATTTCCCACTATAATGGTGTAATTTGCCATACCTATGGAAGGATTCATTAAATTGCCCTCACAGTTCAGCGTGAATGTGTCAGTAGCCAGCACAGTATACAGGAGGCAAAGCATGCCACTAGTGTCAATGAAAAATGGTACAAGTATTTTGTTTACTTGCAGAGAACAAATGCTGTGTGCTTTCTTTGTTTTGAAGCTTCGTCTCCTTATATGTTCAGTCCGAGGTCAGCTCCACCAAAAGCGCGATACCAGATGTATCCTTAGATTATGAACCTTTGTTTGTTAGTTTTTTCTATAAAACATTAAATAGGAAAGTTCATTAAATCTCTTTGCAAGAAAAATGAAGATGTGATTCATGCATAAAACTCCTGTGATTTTCCTGTCACAGAAAGACAGAGATGGGAGAGGAATTGTGCTTCAGTGTGGTTTTGTTATATGGAGGATAGATATGGACATAAATAGATCTAGGTATCTTCAAAAATGATGAGCTAAGATATGCTGTGCTTTATTTATCTTCACAGATACTCGAAACAGCCTCAAAAGGCTACGTATCTTATCGAAGCAGGTGGCAATTCATATCAAGCATCGGAAACCTTTCACTCCACTTCCAGATGAGGAAGGAGAAGACAAAGGAGGGATCTTGATAAAAAAGGGACATGCCCTCAATCTGTTTTTTTGTCATTTGCCTCATGATGCTCGCAGAGAAAACACTCCTCCTTTGCAGTGCGCGGGCGTACGTCTGTTCTTGTTGGGGACAGCAGGAGAAGCAGGGAGTGAGGCCAGTGGAATGTGATTTAAATAAACAAAAAAAGTAAACCTCTCTGAGTCCATCATTCTCCCAGTGAGCTCAAAGGGGAGAAAGCCCCCTTGAAGCACGCCGACTCGTAGTGCTTGTTCAGGTAGCTCTTGAGCGCAAACGTCTTGTCACACCGTTTGCACTTGTAGTGCTTGAAGGCCGAGTGCGTCTGCATGTGAGCGCGCAGGTTTGACCGGTCAGCAAACGCTTTGCCACAGTGCGCACACCCGAACGGCTTCTCGCCCGTGTGCGAGCGCATGTGGCCCTGCAGCAGCCACGGCCGGCTGAACGCTTTGCTGCACACGTTGCACTTGTGCTTGAGGTCGTGGGTCAGCAGGTGCATGGCCATGGCGGGCATGGAAACGTAGACTTTCCCACATGTGGGGCACTTCTTGGCCATCTTGCTGTCTATGCTCCTGTGCGTCTGCTTGTGCCGGCTCAGGTTGGAGGACGTGGCGTAGGTTTTGCCGCACTCGTTGCAGGTGTGCCTCTGAATGGTCCCTTTGGGGTTCTCTGAGGATTTCCTCCGCGATCGTCCGTCCATGATGAAAAACGCGTCCACCGTGTATCCCTCGCTCACAGCCGCGTCCCCGTTGATGTATCCCTCAGCTGATGATGAAACCTCGGACCGCGGGCTGTCCGGCTGGTCCGAATCGCCGTGGATATCGCCAGCATAGGTGTTGTCAATGCGGCTATAGATGATCGACGGATGGCCAGGGGACGGTACTTTAGAGATGACCGATGAGTCATTTTCCACCACATCATCATAAGGAGATGGACTCAGATAATCGCTGACATAGCCTGAAGAGAGAGGGGAAGAGGTTAATCGTTTGACCGTGACATGACGATTAACTGGAAATTAGAAACTGACAGGGTTGAAAATCTTTACAGAGAAGCTACATGAGAGCTACAAAAGTGATACAAAAACTCAAAAAGAATCCTTCTTTCCTTGTCTTTGATATGTCAGTATTAACGAGACTCTCTGGAACAAAAAACTCAAGCTGCTCTGGAGCTGCTCTTTTTAGCAATGCTACTTTTTCGGCATCCTTTGGATCCCATGACGTCCCAAAATCACTTTCACTGCAGAAGGCAGTGCTAATGTTATGCTGTTGCCTCTGTATGACCAGGCCCACATCTCTGATTGTATCAAACTTTTGTGTTTTCGAGTATTAGGTTTCTTTCAGGCCACAAGACAAGGCAAAGACAACCTGTACGTCCGACTGTTAGCCAAACTGGATACCTTTACAGGGAGGCTACATTAGTGCTTCAACCTTGTGAGTGAGTTACTCTCATGTCCAGAGCCTCAATGTATCCACCGCTACCAATACAATTAAAAAGATTTCACAATTGTAAAAACACAGGCCACAAATCCAACTCATTCACTGAAGTCCATTCATTATTCAGAGAGATGCTTCATGTGTCGTCTCCTGATAACATTACTGATTACATCCTGCCGTCTCTGGTCTCTAGATTTAAATTGGACGCCCTCAGGATCACATTAACAACATGTGCATTATGCTTTAAGATGAACTTTTGTTCAGACAACCCATTAACACTTGCATCCACGCAAGACAAAAAGTGGACACAGGAGAAGTCCTTCCTCCAGACACACCCACACTGTGAGAGGTGTTTGTCTAAAAACACAACCATTTTTGAAAGAGGTGTAAAGCAGGGAAGAAGATGGGAAGAAGGAGGGGAAGTTGAGGTATTTATAGTGGCAGTAAAGTGCTTTTATGTCTTTGCCAGCAAGGAGGAGACACTTTCCTCTCAGTGGGAAATCTTTATTTTATTTTTCAGAGAAGGCTTCAGTGAGCATACTGTCTCACCAACAACTGCACCTTTCCTGACAGGTCTACGGCTGCACACAGTCACACCTCTGAGCTGTCAAAACGTCAACTGTTGTACAGAGATCGTCTCTATTACAGCAGCTGGGAGTCTAGTGCTTTGCTTAAGGGCACTCTGACAATGAGAACTGTGTATTGACCTTTCAGTCTCCTTGAGTATTTCATTCCTAATCAACCGGCATATTTTTACACAGCTCCGGACCAGTCTGATCAATTATTTGTTGCCATGTTATGATTTCAGATGCTTTATTATCTCTATTATTGGTTTCTACACTCAACAGGCTGAAGTCCAACAGACACAAGGAGAGACTGGGAGTAATACCTCCACAGACATGACTCCTGTGCATCTGTGCCGATCAATAGCTCTCCGTTTCAATTAGCACTCTGTGAGCATTTAGACACAGGCAGCAGAGGAGATACTATTGCTGGTAATATAATTTCATGATGCAGTTCTGAGAAAAGCTCAGAAGTCGGTCGATAATATGATGAGAACAAGGGACATAGACAGATAGTTAGAGGGCGAGAGAGGAAAGAGAAGAGAAGCACAGTGAGATGAGAGATGGCAAAGAAAGACCGAAGTGGGGCAGGGGTAAGAGTTGTGGCAGAGTGAAAGTGATGTCACGTCCAATGTGGTGGTCGTGGTGGTTTGGTAATGCTGTATAAAGCGCCCGTGCTAATTTAACGCTTTGAATTCAATTAAGATGGAGTAATAGAGGAGGACAGAGGGAGGGTGGGGGAGGCAAGAGACGGGGAGTAGGAAAGAGGTGGGGAGAGAAAGAAAGAAAAATCATGAATAATGAATCTTCAATCATTGCACTCTGGAACAAAGTGTTTGTGTGTGAGTGTGTGTGTGTGTGTGTGTGTGTGTGTGTGTGTGTGTGTGTGTGTGTGTGTGTGTGTGTGTGTCTTGTTTTATAGAGCATGAGTAACTTTGAAATATGACCACTGTTCATTTTTAACCCTTATTAAGTTGGCTGACTAAGAACAGCTCTCGTCTTGGAGACGTTGCAGAGTCTCGTAATCACTCGAATGGGCAGCTTCCCAGTAGAACAACAGACTTGTACTGGTGGACACTGAACAGCGCCACTGTATTCAAAATGTTGCTTGAGTAAAAAGAGTACGATCAGCAAAGGTAAAAGAAACACACTGTATTCTTACTTAATGTAATCTGTCAACGTGTAGCTGATGTTTGGTGGGCCACAACAGCAAAGCAATGCGTCACATTTTATGAGCTCCTCTTGGTTTTGTAACATCTGATGTAACTAAAGCCATTAAATGAATGTAGCGGTGTAACAAGTTCAATACTTCTCTCTGAATGTAGTGAAATGGAAGTAAAGAGCAACATAAAATAAAAATGTAAAACCACATCAACATGATACTTATGCACATCACTTAGGGAAATAATTAGTTACATTCCACCACTGGACAGAGCTGCTGTTGGCAACTGTAGAAAAGTGAACAAGAAAGTTTGAAAAGTGCAAATGAACCACTTACACATGCTCTTCTTCCTCCTCTTGCCACTCCTTTCAATTGAGGCTGAGTTGGTAAAGATAGTAAATAAAAACGAGCTTTCCAAAACGAGCCTTTTGTTGTTATTCAACATATGTTTCACGAAATAAATCAAATTAAATAGATTTGAAGTATTTCAAGTCCATTAATTTGGAGCTGTCTCCATGGTGCCAAAGAAATGTTACATCCTGCTGTAGTTAGGGTTAGGTGTTGATGAAATGACCCACCATGATTCCGTTGACGTTTCTCCTTAAGGTTGGCATTTATAGGAAATGCTTGTTTGCAAAACTGAAAATTTGGCCTTAAGGTGGCAAAAAAAAAGGGATCCAACCTCATGCACATTGGATTCAATGTGGGAATGCACCACCACAATCTGTTACTAATTCAATACCTGCCCAATGGAATAGATAACCTGAGTTTGACTCGTGGTGAAAGAAATAACTTCCAATCCAATCCCATGTTATTCCAGTATTCACTGTGTATCATGTCAGCTCTTCGAGCTGTATTTGTTTACTCTGCAGTGACGCTACTGGCACCAGACTGTGTTGTTCCATATGTGACTGAGAGGTGGCAAAAAAAAACGCAGACTCCATCCCCGGTTTAGGATGCAAGACTTTAAGATACAAACACATTCTGTCGTGCCGGTTTCTCACAGAAGCTTTTACTATGATCCCTGCCAATTAAACAGGACGGTTTCCCAGTTTCCTGCTTTTGAAAAAGTGTGTTGTGAGCCGTAATTGCTGAACGTCTCAACGTCTGCGTACTGTCTCTGTTTGTTTGTCTTTCTCTCGCTCCAACTGTCTCCGTCTCTGTCTAGCTGTGTCAACTCTGTATTCATTTCAAAGCACTTTAGCAGCATTAGAGCTGATGGCTCTTCTAAATGCTTATTAAAGATTAAAATACTCTGCCAAACCGAAGCCTTCCCTCTTTTATGTGTCTTCGAAATACAGAGAATTGGAAAGAGAGCAAAGAGATGGAGAGAAGCAACGAGAAACTGAAAGAGAAAGAGAGAGAGAGAAAAAAAAGCTGCAAGCTACAATTAAATTTTTGATCCAAACCAGCAGTAACAGAAATACACTTGTGTGCTTTGGACACTTGTAGGTCACTCTGTGTGTGTGTGTGTGTGTGTGTGTGTGTGTGTGTGTGTGTGTGTGTGTGTGTGTGTGTGTGTGTGTGTGTGTGTGTGTGTGTGTGTGTGTGTGTGTGTGTGTGTGTGTGTGTGTGTGTGTGTGTGTGTGTGTGTGTAATGCTGTGCACTCAGCTGTGCAAGCTGCCTGGGAAATGTGCCGAGTTGACAGAAACACAGCAGCGCGTCCGCTCTTATGTGTGTTTGTGTTCGTGTGCATTTTTGTGTGTGTGTGTGTGTGTGTGCAACAAGCTGCAGTTGCTTCAGTCAAACTCTTGTTATATTTATAACAAGGGATAGCAGCTTCAGTCTTAACATGCTTGTCGGCCCGCTGCTGCTGCTGCTGCTGCTGCTGCCGCATGTTTCTCTGTTCATCCTGTCACCAGAGCACCTGGGATCTCTTCATCTCACATTTGACCTTGGTACAATGTGAAAACCAGGTTGCACCAGCTGTGTTGTACACTTCTCCCTGTACTGTGTGACCGACACAATTATTCCTCTGTAGTCCTTTAAAGCTGCATTAACTCGTTTCTTTTGCCACTAGGGGGCAGAAACACGCTGACGTCAATACAACCCAAGCTAATGATTGCCTAATAAAAGTGATATGGCCAACCTGTGACCGAACAATTGCCTACTTACACATTTTTGCAGACGCAGGGCAATATAATCATCACATTGGGGTCTGGAGTGTTTTTTAGCCACCAAATTACAAGCCCAACATTCACTCTCCTTTTTTGCTCTGTTTTGGTCTCCTTTAACTCCTGGACAAGTACACATCTGGCAATTTAGTTAGATGTCCACGTTTCTTCCCCAGATTGCTGTTGTCTAATATTTGGTGCTGTTTATCAGACTTAATTGTTAAAAACAGCTGCATGCTGCTGAAGACAGAGGGATGAAGGCAGTGACCCATTCCAGTAATAGCGCCAGTAAAAAGAAAAGAAAGATAAGCTAAAAGAGGCTAAAAAGCATCACAAAGCTGCAAAGATGGGCAGTTTTTGTCTGTTGATTTATGACGACAAGCAACTCCTCTTAGCATAGAGTAGTCATTTTATCTATTGGTTAATTTTTAAATATTGATGCAGCTTTCACATAAAAAGACTGCTACCTTGGTTGAAGTCCCAACCCTTAAGTGCACAAAGCTCCTGTTGCACCAGAATAGAAAACAACAACATTTAAGAGCATCTATAAATCTGTTCAGAAATGCTGAGCAAGTATTTCATCAATACTTGATCATTTATATTAAATATTTGACCCAATGTTTCCCATTCTCAGTGTTTTGTGTATCCAGGATTATGCAGCTCGTGGGAACCATTTAGAGTCAATGCAGCTTCGCAATATTGTTGAAATCTTGGAGGGTGACTCACAGCTGCTGATTTGAGTACAGTAATAAACAGAAAACCCCACTGCATGCTGGTGACATAATATCAACATCAAATATCAGCTGTCTTCATCTTTTCCACAAAAAAAATATGACAACATATTTATATTGGAAGTAGGAAATTTCGCATTTTCACTTTAAGATTGTGTTTATTTAACCACTGAGTCATCAGAAATCAGAATGTGTACGTGTGTGTGTGCGTGTGCGTGTGCGTGTGGGAGGGTGACTAACCTTTGTCATGATGATGGAATCGTAGACTAAGTGCTTCTCTTCTACTGTGACCATATGATCTCTCCAGCTCTGCAGCCGAAAAATCGTCCAATTTGACTTTCTTCACCAAGAAAGAGCGAGGCATGATGGGACAGTAGTTGCTCCGACACTTATACAATAAACAAGCACTCTTCTTCTGTCTTCCAACCCACTTCAGGCCTTACAAAAATCTATAGTTGAAATGCCTGATTTTAATTACAGTGTGGGTTACTCCCTGGTTTCAGCTACTATGTGCGTTCGCTCCCTCCAATCAAACAGCCTTGAAAGTGGAGAGAAGACATGACTTTTAAAGATCAGACCAACCAAGCGCTCCTCAGTTCCTTATGATTTGGCATACCTGCATTTAGCCTATCTTACAAATACAGACTGATTTGTTTGGTCTTGGTAAAGAAATTGTCTGTTTTCCTCTGACAACTCGCAACTGGAAGATCTGAGGAGTTCTAAAAGGTCAAAAATAAAAATAATAATAAATCAGTTCCTGTATTGACTATTGCTCGAAGACAAAACGTCGCTCTTCTCTTGCTATTTGTTTTATTCCGTTGCTTCAAAAGGAAAAACGACCGTTTTTCAAACCGTTGTTCTTCAGCACGCGGAGAACTCCAGTCAACCAGTTCTTTGCCAGTCTCGTGGTTTCAGCACCAGACAGCTCCTCTCGACGACACGCGTGCCACAACACAGCCCACCGCCACTGAACAGACAGACGTTCAGAGAGAGCACCAGAGAGAGAAGAGAGAAGAAAAGTTTCCACCGGTTTGGAATGAGCTCAGTCAGAAGACACACTCCGGTGGAATTTCCCACGCAGGTGAGTCAACTCAATACATATATTTATTTTTTTTCGAGAACAAACCGATAGATGTGCCGGTGCCTTCAAAATAAGTAGAAAGGTAACGAAAAATGTCAAAATGTCACCACAGTTCCTTAAAAATGTTGCTAAAAAAAACACCTCATCCCTCCGTCGCGAACTCTACACTCCTCTCCACCTCTCTGTCTCTCTCTCTCTCTTCCTCTCTCCTTAGCGCGTGCAGAGCTGCGGCTCTTTCTGGTGCACGAGATCAGCTGTTGCAGCTTTATAGGCAAGCGAGAGAGAGAAAGAGAGTGAGAGAGAGAGAGAGAGAGGGAGAGAGAGATGGAAGTGCTTAATTGTATTCATCAGAAGAATAAAAAAAGAGCATCTTGTCTTGTGGGACCAGCAGCGGCACGCGGTGTCGGACGGGGAGGGATTTAATGAGGTGGTTTAAAGTGCAGGCTGACGCAGATTTTTATGGCAATAAAATATAAGTGTAGGATGTTTTTTTTTCATAAAAAAAAGGATGCATGTGACTAATAATATATTCAATGAAAACAGGTGCTACATCGAATGCTCAAATATTTTACTAAACTGATGTGAGAAAAAATAGATGATTGTTTGGTTTGTTAACAGAGGTATCCTCGACAAACATAGAGGTCTATGCATAACACAGTTATGCAGGCACTGATTTGTTAGAGAACACACCAAAAATAACAAATTACTTTTTGTAAGATATGTCAGCCATTATATAAAGATACTTTGAACTGTTACCATTATTTATTTGATTTATGTTCTGTGCATCATATTTACTACTGTAAATACAAATGTACAGCTGCCGGTTTAGATTTTTAAAAATCCCCCTCCCGCCTCATGATTCTATCCTTTCTCAAGGACCGATAACCATCAAATCAACATGAAACACAACTTCTTGTGGCACTGAACACAGGTCAATGCTTTTACACTGCAGTCAACCAATTGAATTCCCAGGATGCAAATCAGCATCCCCCTTGGGCCAATCAGCTCTTCTGTGCTTAAATCCAGCCTCAGCATTAGCCAATGAGTTTAGTTAATGTAACTGAGGTGAAGGTGTTTTTACTGAATGGTCTTTCACAGAGAAAGAGAGAGAATGCTTTAGGACTATGAGTTACACAATGCTATATTCTGTGTCAGAGGACAGGGGCATGGTGCAGAATGATGATGCACTGTTTTGGTGTTTTGCACACTCAAACAAACAGACAGACATCTCTCTCCAGCCAGTAGACAGCGATGCACACACTCACACACTCATGCAAAGCCCTACCCCCATTCACACACATCCAGGCGGGCAGGATGATGGGGTGTGATGTAATGCAGTGACGTGTGCGTTTATGTAAGATCTATTCAGTAAGGTCCTTGGAGTTAACCTATATTTTTATACTTCATTGATAAATGTTTGAGCGAGACGGAGGGAGTACGTCTATGTGTGTGTGTCTTTTTTCAGACTTGTGCGTTTGTGTGTCTGTGTTGAGTGCATTGCTTTTATCAGTCTGTCATGGTCTCCTTGGTCGTCACTTACTGTTGCTGCTTTATTCATGCGTTGATGCACTGAAGGGGTTTCGTGTCTAGTCTCAGATGGACTGTATAATATTAGTGCACTAACAGTATATGTTTGGGCATGTGTTCTGGGGCTCTACAACAGCTCGAAAAGTCAAGGGGTTTTCCTGAATGAGACCAGTGCATCACATTTCTATTGATTTTTAGTTCAACATGTCCTATTGTTAACCCTGTTTATCCTGTGTAAGGTGAAATGGATTGTTTATAGTACCAAACCCCACTGAGAATCAACATTCAACTGCACTCCGATGAAGCTTTCGTCCGCTTTTAGTGGCTTTTAGCTTCATGGTTTTGGTTGTCCTTCCCACACAGAAACTGTACAGTCAAGTCTCACTGCTTCCATCAACCCTCGCCGTTCGCTACATGCACAGCACGAAAAGGCGATACCACGAAGAACAACAGCATCAGTTGTTTCATCCTAAACGACATATCAAAGCCCTCTGGCGATGAGATCAGAGGAGTGAGTGTGACACTATCACGAAGTCGGGTTGGCTGGATAGGTCAACTAAACATTTCAGACAGGCGCTTCTTTCACGGTTCCAACCGACTTTAAAAAAAATCAGAACACAATCGCTCCACAATCCTAGCCAGGTGTTTATTGTTGAAACCATGACAACAAAGATCCCCTAACCTTAACAAAGTAGTCACGTCATGTGTCACGTCTGCAGGAGCAACAAGGTAGATATTGAAAGGTATCTGTCAGCGGGGGTTGAGTGTAATTCTCTCAATGATTGTCTTCCTGTGCCGATCGATGACACACCGTGAAATACCAGTTCTATGTGGTCTATTTCTATGATGGTGAAATTGTCCACTCCTCCTTATTTTTCCTGTTAGCCTGCGAGTGCAGCTATACTGCTGAGCAAGCGACATTTATATGTGTGTGTGTGTGTGTGTGTGTGTGTTAGATTGTGTGGGGACATGTGGAGACTGGAGACTCATTAGCATAATAATAGACTTGCATGCATGTAGACAGCCAGGCGGTGTGTGTGTGTGTGTGTGTGTGTGTGTGTGTGTGTGTGTGTGTGTGTGTGTGTGTGTGTGTGTGTGTGTGTGTGTGTGTGAGAGAGAGTCCTGTCAGGAAACACAATCGAGGGTCCTTGTTGACTTTTCATTCCTCTGTCTTTGAAAGAGCTATTTACATGACAGGGTTTTAAATAAAACGCCATTCAAATAGAAGGGTTTTTACATATAAAGCAATATCCAGATGAAAGGGTTTGTAAACAAAACCTGACAGAGAGAGACACAGAGCAGGAGGAAGGATAGAAAACAGAAGCAGGGGGGGAGACAGACAGAAAAGCAAAGAGAGGGAGCGAAACAGAGGAAAATAAAGAGGACAAAACACTTATAGAGGACAAAGGGAAGGTCAAACAGGGTTTTAAATGTAAGGAGAGAGAGAGAGAGAGAGAGAGAGAGAGAGAGAGAGAGAGAGAGAGAGAGAAAAGCAGCTCACAGTAACATAACTGTCACGGTAGAGAGATAAAGGTACGGTAGTAATGGATGACCATGACCAGAGACCCGTTCATTTTCATTCAAATTTTACATCTGCTTGTCTCACACTCTACAGTCAGTCAGTTAATGTTGATATGGTGTTGATGGTGTTTTTCACGGAATTGTTATAATGGGGACACATTTTAGAAAAAAAAGAAGAAGTGGTCTGTTCAGCTTCTCAATCCTAAATGTGTAAAGCATAAACTACAAAGGACCAATACAAAAAAGACTGTCTCGATTATCCTTGTCATTGATTATAAAAAGATATTCCGTCATCTTTAAGTGTTGACGACGGTAATGTGGATCGCTGTTTAAAGGCTGAAACATGCGCTGGGCTGCAGGCAAACACGCTCAAAGTAGTTCAGATACGTTCTTGTGGCTGTTTCCGTCACACCTGTACAGATTGTGAGTACAATGTCTACCTGCTTTTTTTCTTTTCCACTTCAAAGGTGCATCCAAAGGAGCTGGTTCGACCTATCACCTTGTTTGACCCTCATGTCCGTACGACGCTTTATTGAGATTTAGGAGGAGTGCACGTCGGCTCTCCTGTGACCTGCACCGTTGTCCATAACACCCTTCAGAGACATTTGCTTGCATCTTCAGAGAACATCCCCCAAGGGGTCCAAAGATAAATCTCACAAGATGATTAAGGCGATAGATTTCTTTGAAGACACTAGTTTGTTTTAAGAGGTTTCAAGCCAAAAGATTTAAGAACAATTGCCTTTGTTCAAAGTAATGTAATTCTGTGTAATCCCATGCAATAGAAGACAACTCAGTAAAATAGTGGCCATGAATACGTCATGTCCAGTGCATTAACATTTGAAAAGTGCAGGATGTGACAAAACTAAATACAATAGAAGAGCACACAGCTGGCTATAATAAAACCCAAACAGAGACCAAAAGAACAGAATATCACCAGTAAACCCGTCATGTCCATGCCATTAAGATACATATATGACTCTGCATGTGTGCTATGAATATGTATGTTGTATGTATAAGATGTGACCCTGGACATTAATATGTATTGGGCGGTAATGAGGCGAATGGGCAGATCAGATGGGTCCTCCTAACTGGTCACATGTGGCTCATTAGGAAAGGGCCACACAGAGCACCTGATACCCTCAAGATGACTACTGCACCCCAAGAATGATCTATTGAACATATTGGTTTTATAAGGCGAGGCAGAGAAACAGTAGAGATGAAAGACAACAATCTGCATTTGGATCTGAACTAATATGACAGGTATGTGATCACTAACTACTCTGGCAGGAGGGGTACAAGGATGTAGAGTGAGGTTCAAATGGCAATGATAGTGTCTGGTGTAAGACTTTCAAGACTCTACCAAATGCTGCTGTAGTTGACCCTGACCTCTGACCTATTTGTGGACATGGGAACATCATCACACATCATCACTATAACCCTGGACCGGAGGTGATGTTACTGTAGAGAAGGGACAGTGTACCTTCATCAGCACTGGAAATAAGATAAATCTTTGTGGTCAAATACTCTGATCATATTTGCAATAACTGCTGAAATCTAAATGTATACCAGGAGAGAGGTGGAGAGAGAGAGAGCAGCAGCAGGACGCATTGTTGGGTCCATACTAACTAGGCACATGTGTGTCATTATAGTAGGTTGAAATAAGACAGCTGATACCCATGTGGGGACTGTGGGGTTATAGAGTCATATCTCAGTGCACATTGCCATGTGTTTCCTTTTCTAACAGCAGAACTGTTACAAATGACCAGATGTTAGTGTACGTTGAATCTGTTTAGCTTGATTTTAGGACTTTTAGATGGTCACGCACGCAGACGAGCAGAGGAAGTATAAATGTCATAAAAGTCAGACATGTAATTAGGTCCTTATATATGGAGCCACCTGATACCCAACAACCTCAATCAAGTGACACGATGTGTATCACTTGATGTATCCTGCAAATGTATGAACCATTTTGCAGTAAATGTTTAACATGTTGACATTGCACAATTCTGCTCCCTGAACATTTTTAAAGTCAGAACCCTCTCTGTGTCATCCTGTAACAGCTAATTTGGTTATATTGCTTAAAAAATGCGCTGAAATAGCAGTTTTAACAGAACCAATAATATTGCAATTTTGCTATCTATGACAATGAAACACAGATCCAATCAAAGTCTGGGAAATGCCTTGATTGTGCGATATTAAACTGGGAACAGGGAAGTCATAATGAATCCCCAGCTCTGCTTGAAAAGTTTCTAATATTTGAGAATGACACAACGTGTTGGAGACCCATCGTCTTGCTCCGCTACATGGACAGAAGATGACCTGCATGGTGGTCCACAGTAGACTGAGTTCAGATAATCCAAACCATTCTGGCCGATACATTTCCTGGTTATGCGTTTCAGTAAAGATCTGACTGACGATGATGATGAGTGTTTATATGAGCATACAATTAAATCATCGATAAGAACAACCCTGTGACTGTGTGACACCACCTTCACGTTATTCTCTAAAGGTTTTTAATGGAAGATGAAACATAGCTCTCAGTCACAGTAAAGAATGAACAGCAGCAAATTAGATCCCTCTAAACTGTATGAACATTTTGTAACAGCAGTAAGGATCCATTTTGAACAATCTGTTCACATTTCAATGATTAAAGTCTCTGGACTGTCGAGGATAACTATGTTTCTTGGATTTTTTTGTTTCTTAGCTCTCTGCAATGTCATTTTATCTCTTTACCCTAAACTGAATTTGCCATTACACAGTGATCCAAACATCTTACGACATCACTGGTGTATTCCTCTCCCAATACAATATATTGTAGCTGCCACACATTGACAGTTTGAAGACTAAGAAAAGCCATTAACAGGTAATAACAGCTCATTATTGTAAAAATGTCATAAGAATTGTACATTTAAATCAAATTGCATGCCTAAGTTTTGTGCAAATGTTGGACTGTTTCTACCTACAACCTACTAAGTCTTACAGAAAAAAGCTTATTACCTCAGCCAGGAGAATCATGCGATAACGTGCTTGTGCGTGCGTGAGTGGGTGGGCGAGTGTTCACCTCTGTGTCCATCCACAGCTAATCTGGCATTCTGCTGCAGCAACTGCATAATATGTTGTGTGCCCAGTTATGGCTGCATGCTCAAGGACCTCTCATGGTTGCAGTTACTCACACTTGTATTGCCTGTTTGATACTGTCATTGACTGCCTGCTGACTCCTCACTCACTACTCTTAACAGGCCCCCAGCCGTTAGGGCCCGCTAGTATTAATAATAACACAGATGAGTGCATTGCCGAACCCCAGCAGCTGCCAGAGACACGGTGGAGGAAAACCTTAGAGGGTATTTCCATTTCCAAGGTTGGAAAACAGTTTGCAAACGTGTATTGTTTTGGACGGTGTGTTTGGCTCTCAGCTAATGGAACTACACATGCAGCTGACGGCATTGCAGACGCTCAGCCGGCACAACGCGGCGAGAGACAGTTATTCTGTGCCTTTTTATTTGGGCATACAACTCACGTTTACACGCATATTGTTCAAGTCACTGTCACGCCCGTCAGACAGAGCTGAGACGCGCGCGAGCACAGAGCCGGTGTAGATAGCTGCACAGATTAAAATGAGCATATCTGCTGTAGGAGAAGTTAAAAACACGTCTGATTCACTTGAGGTCTAGACAGGGGAGTTCGCAAATGGTGGGTCGTGTTCATTCAATCACACAACACAGCAGTGTTCATTGCAGACACACCTGGTGGAGATCTTCTCTCTACTGAGCGTACCTTTCTAGTTAACAATCATCTTTAACTTGTACTGATGTTTATTATTCCTTTCTGGGATTGAAACCCACCTTTATGAACCCAAGTCTGGGGCAACACATGTTCACTGACAGATAGATGGATAGATGGATAGACAGGTTTATGAGTCATTAATTCAAACAAAGGCGGCTTATTAACCAGTCTGTGTTCACAGCTGGCTTACACCTGATACCTTCAATAGCCCCAAGACCCCTTTAATTATGTGTGTGTGTGTGTGTGTGTGTGCACGCACAGTCCTGTTGTGCCACAAAATGATAAGAAATGCTCTTACTGTCCACACTCTAGATGAAAGCTTACAGTATATCAAAGTCCTCAAACACAGATTTTGAACGAATCATTCTTTAAATTTAGGATGGACTGACAATGGATACACTACACGAGGCTGGAGAGCACAAAATGAGACACAATTAGGAAAATCCCAGAGGACCAGGACAGCAAATCTGACACTGCAGTGCATTTTTCACCGAGATGAAAAGCTTAAAGTGATCACAGCCAACATCCTCACAACATGGACACCTGCCCATGTTTAACATCACATGGTTGCCAGTATTTTACAAGTGGATGTAATAAGATAACAGGATTTCTTGTTCTAAGATGGTGCTTCATCCATTCCAATGAAAGTAGCTTAGTCCTGAAACGGCAAAATAAAATCTCTCAAATTCTCTTCTAATCTAATTCCGTTTTGGGGCCCATTGAATTATTAGCTCATTGTTTACGTTGCTCGGAACATTTCGTTAATCTTTTTTAATACCGTACCTTTGTTATAATTGTGTATGCAAAAAAGCGTCGGTCATATGACTTGCAATACCGACTGGGGCCACTACTTCAATAAAAGCACTGCGGCACTGTTCTTCTGGACTTGATGCTCCATATGAACACACTGGTGACTATACATTTGAATATTTGTCAAAACCCATTTAAAGCTCTCACTGTGTAATTCACATCAACTTCAATTGAATCTATTAGCTTTTAACAGTTAATGCTGATCATTTATATGTCAAAATGACAGTAATTGAATTTTCCATTAAACCAATATTCCTGTGCTGATACTAATTTCTTGCTCTATCAAGATTTAATAAACCATTTCCTTTATTGTTTCCAAGAGGAGTTATTCTACTTGAATGCCTTCACTTAAATAATATGTCAGCAGGAGCCCTAGTGACACGTTACCCTCCCTGCTGGGGTGTAAATTAAGATATCTTCAAAGGCTGCTTTTCACAATGTTAGTCAAGTGTAGTCGATGCCACCTCTTGAAAATTCAAAGGGAATGAGTAACTGAAAATCAGCTAACATTAGAGGGGTAACAAGCAAAGCAAAGCCAGTTTTGATTGGCAGTGATGTTCTTGTGATGAAGAGATATGAAACTGTGATATTTGTAAAGCAATCCGCCTCTGATTTGAAGACGTATGAAGATCTATTTTCGCTCAGGTCTCATCTGTGTCAACACGTTAACCCTCATATGAGGAAAAGACAATTTGCACGATGCTGCTCTCGTGACCTCGGACAATTAAGCCTCCATTTGCAAACATGGCAACGTCACACCTGAAGCTAGTTATTTAAATTGTATCTCATTTTGTGGAACAACTCAGCAGAGAGTAGAGATTCAGGGGGTTAATTGGGTCTCGGGACACAGTCACACACACACACACACACTGCCACCAACACCACCAAATCCTCTTAGCTCTATAATGAAGGAAGTAGAGATGGGTAGAGGAAAAGTGAAGCAGAGAGAGAAACATGGTGAAAGAGGGTGAGGATGGAGAGATGAGAGAAAGAAGGAGGAGACAGAGATGCAGGTCAAGATAAAAGGATAAACACTGAGGGATAGAAAAGCAGGGGATTCTGTGAAGGAAGGAACAGAGAAATAGGAGCCGCAGAAAAAAAAAAGTTGAAGGGCTGACAGTTAAGATTGGATTGTAAAATAACAATGCCGTGTTGCTATGGAAACAAACATTTTTATCAGCCCAAAAGGCAAGGAAGTAACCTGCTTGTTAAACCTCTTGTGCTATCTTGTTAAGCTGTTGTTATGTTTGTGCGAGCAACAGTATGTTTGCAGTCGTGGCGTTCCCTAATGAAACACTGTGGGCGCACGTCTGGCTTTGTTCTGTTTGGGTTTTTTCTAGATTTTCAGACTAACTATTATCCTCTCTCGCAAATGAATGTGTGAGGTTTTGTTTATAATGACAGTAAGAAATAAATGCAATCTGTATATTGTAACAAGGCCACAGTGAATTGGGGAGGTTGCAAACTTTTTATTAAAAATCAGCCTAATTTTAAGCTTCGTTGATGTGGATGTTTCAAAGGTTGTTATAATCCAACCCAGCTTGATGGATTGTCGATCGTATGATCTCTGTTGTTTGGGATCAAAACAAGTGGCCAGATGTAGTCAAGCCTGTGTTTCACATCGTTTAGACACAATAGAGGCAATTTGTATTCAAGCATTGAAGAAACATGAAGGATGAAAAAGTAATGCTGCTACAGCGCTAACACAAATACCACCCATTTTACAAAGAAAAATATGTCCTTCGGTAAACCTCCAGGGAGCTCTGTGATTGCAGACAAAATGCTCGAATCAGGTCAGTTCATATCAGCAGCTCACATACATCCTCGTATGCTAATTTGGCACATCCCTTTCGAGCACAAAGCACCGTCAACAGAAAGATCGGATCTAAGTCCTGCACCTGATGATTTGAGAGCAGACTGACAGCTGATTTGATTCAAACAGCCAAACAAGATTCAGCCATTTTCTGGTCATGTGTGAAGATACACAGGGATGTAAAATCAAAAACTAAGGTTGAATCCTTAAAATGTCATGTTTCGGATACTATCTATGATTTGAATTTTGTTTCTGCGATAGCCAGTCAACATATTTCCATTCAATAATTATAGCTCTATATAGTTTTCTTGGATAGTGGCAGGGTCCGCCATTCCTGCACTGGATACCTGCCGACCTACGCACAAGGGATTTACAGCAAATTTTTTCTCTTTGATATCTGCCTCACTGTTCACTCTCCTGCAGATTAATCAGCGCTGTATGTATAAGTTACTGCTAATGCAAACTTAATATTTCCTACTGCTGCTGCTGCTAGCTCATATTAAAAACATGTAACTGCCGAAACACAGGGTGGCTTTTATTGTGAAGCAGTCACAGAAAATGCATTTTGGGTCCTGCATGGTGTTTTAAAAGTGACTGATCCACACAGATGATGGACTTATATCGTATTCTGTCGTCAATGTCAATTTATTTATATAGAATTTTAATCCTATATTCTCTACAGCGGGCGGATTATTGCACAGGAATTTCTTGGTCAGCTAAGACGGTAAACGGATCAGCAGAGAATATCATAGCAGTTTGGCACAAATACGCGAACCCATGCATCGGCCAATCCTTCTCCATCACTTTTTTCTCATTTCCAGTGAACCTCTCCCTTCCGCTCTGTGATACTGCTGATTCCAGTGTCACGGAGTTGCAGAGCCTTGCAGTTATTCCATTGAGTTATACTAGTGGAGGAGACCTGGATCATATCTTGGTCTCCCTTCGTCTGAGACGAAGATAAAAGGCAGAAGTTATGTGTGCAATCGCCAGATACCACACAGACCACACCGAAGGTGTTTCAATAAAAGACCAGATCAATGATAAGGGATGAAAGGCTTTGATGTCATTATTAACTCAAAAAAATCTTTTGTCTTTTTTTCTATCAGTATGTTTTTTTTTATCAGGGTATTTCATTTAATTTCTTTACCCATGAAAAGGCTTTTTGGACTTTTGGAATTTTTCCCCTGTCCAAAATAATATTTCTGAACATTTTCTGAAGTTTACAAAGATATTTGGGTTGTTGTTTTTTTACTCAGATATGTCTCTCCTCACTCTTCCAATTTGTCAGACAACTCTCCAACAAAAGACAATCATTGTTTGTTGAGACTGCTGAAATAGACTGACTCACTCGTCTGTGTTCATGTGTGTGTTATAGGACGCTGGGGGAACAAAGGATTTCCACGACACAAGGGGCCCAGGACAGGACTGAAGGGAGGAGGAGGAGGAGGAGGAAGGGATAAATTAGGAAAACGTAGTCCAGCAGAGCGCAGACAACAGAAGAGAGGATCAGAGGATAAATGAGGAATAAATGACAGGGACGTTTTAGAAAGACAAGCTTGAATGGTTTTAGGGTTAAGCACTTTTGAGGGCTTTTTTTCTTTGCGGTATCTCGGCCCAGAGTGATTTATCTTTGTTGAATAAAGCTCAGTGGAAGTTAAATCAGCTCAGGTCTGCTCAGTTGATGGGAGGCTGTGTGGACGGGTTTACTGAATTTTGGCCTTCAAAAATCAACTTAAACAACCAAAGTCATTCTGCTATTCGTATCTTCTCCATCCACAATTTTAACACATATTTGAAATGTTCTGAAGGGTGCAACTACAGGAAAGCTTTACCACAAAACAATTTCAAATATTAGTAAACCACGGCTCTATTTATTTTCAAAACATTATAGCTTAAGTACTAGCCTCATTCCAGATTTAGGAATATCACGTCTGAAATATCTTTCAGTGAAAATCAAAAAGTGAAAATAATAACAGAGTAACAAAGTGAAACAAATCAACTCTGTCTTCTAGAAATCATGTTACTTTGCAACAGCCACCTCAATTATAATTTGCTATCAATATAATGATGAAGAGTTGTTGTTTTTTGCCAAGTCCCAAAATGTTGATGGCACAGCACTTGATAAAGATTAGTGAAATAGATTAGGGAGAGATACAGTTTCGGGAAAATATTATCACCAAACATAATTCTGGCATAAATAACATTTTCTTCAAATTAGTTGTTGGCCAACATGTAATTTCTAAAGGACAAGGTTGAAGAAAAGGAAGTCAGTCTGATTGTCAGGCAACGTCAGTACAACTACGATCAACAGACATTAAATGTGTGTGAAATCTGTTTAATGGGACCAAGCAGAAAGAGGTTAATGCTCTTCAAAGTCTTCAAAGTTTCTCTCAGTGGCCGTTCAGAAAAAAACTAAAATGTGAAAGATCAAGGAAGCGGGGTTATCTTAGAAAGCAAAAGAGAAAACATGTACACATGTGTAACACCAAGGACAAAGGGATTTATGGACAATTCGATTTTTATATCTGAGAAACACCTGCATTAACAGTGAGTCTGCAGTGGCAGTCATCCCAAATGTTTAACCAACACATTGAACCAACCTATTGCAATTCATTTGCCAAAAATAATTGTTTTGAAAGTGTAATACTTAACAGCAACAAGGTATGAGGATAGATGTTGACAGAATGGCTAATTCAACTTGCATTAGTTGGCATTTTTTTCATTGTAAGCTTTATTTACTGTGGGATTTTACTGTGGGATTTTATTCAGTTGATCATTTTGTCAAGTACAGCATGTGAACGTTCTTCCACGTTGTCATGCTTTCCTCGAAAATGCTTTGTAAAATCTGGTTTGATGGTCGATTATCAGTGCTCAGCCAGACGTCTGTTGTTCCCTCAACAATAGACTACTACCACCAGCCCTCTCTCTCTGTGTGTGTGTGTGTGTGAGTGTGAGTATGTGTGTGTGTGTGTGTGTGTGTGTATGTGTGTTAATCATGATGCAGCTCTTATCAGCGACCGTCAGACCTGCAGAGTCTCCGATGTGCTCCCTGCTGATAGCTGCACACACAGAGGTCTCCTCCCCCATCGGGGTTTTAAATAGAGAACTAATAGACCTCAGCTTGGAAAATAAAAGCCGAAGATCATTACCAGGCGAGGATGACAACTCGGTAGAACAGTACTAACAAACAGCTGATGATGCACTGGCCTCTCGATGTGCAGTCACCGAGTGGGAAGGAGCTGAGAAAGACAGCGCTGTACGAAACCGACAGCAACCGCATTTTACATGACTTTTTGCTGCAAAGACTGATGGAAACATGCTTCATCTGGCAGAAGACCTCCGCTTTTTTGTTTAGTCTCACAATGGCTTTTGCATGTTGATAAAATTACAGAATAGATGGATCGTTGTGAGCATTTTTGCTGGATCATGTCTGTTTTGCAACCTGAGGCATTGGAGGTCAGATTGAGTCGACTGTGAGTGTCTGAATTGCGTCCTGCAACTCGTGACTCTGACTCTGATTTCGGCTTTGACGTTGAGAGAAAGACACACAGAGAGGGGGGTGAAAGGATAAAATCAGTCATTAGAGTCTATTCACTGTGTCTCTATGGTGCCAATGGAAAGGCTCTTGACCTGCTGACTCAAACACACACACACACACACTCACACACTCACACATAGTAAGAGAGCGCGGGCTGTAATGAACAGTCGAGGGAGTCCATTGCCCCTTCTGTTCACATTTAGACTCTTGATTGGCCGAGACCTCTGACCATAAAAGTCAAAAGGTCAAAATTGTGACCCTAAGGACAGATGTGTGCATGTGTATGTGTGTGCGTGTGAGTGTGTGTGTGTGTGTGTGTGTGTGCGTGTGTGTGTGTGTGTATAGGATGGTGAATTAACACGAAGAGGTCCAGAGGCGATAGCAAAAGCTATCCTGAATATTCTGATGTAGATCTTTACAGTTCAAACCTTGAATGAGAGCTTTTTTCTTTTTTTATAAATGAACACATTATGGGTCAGCGTGAACAGCAGGTCAGCAGCTTATGAAACCCGAGTTCTGTTTGGATGTGTGGGAACTCCGGTCTGCAGATGACAGCTCGTTAACGGAAGGAGATTTGACCGTCAACCCCAATCACGCTCTTCCTCCTCCCCCATCCCCCCCTCAGGCTCTGCAGCAACAAGGTCAAACACAGAGGTGGAGGAGGGTGGCGTGGTACAAGCAGTAAGGTGTTTGTGCTGATCTATCATTTAACCACACACACACGTTCACACGGCTCGCACATCAGTGGGATGAAGCGTCAGACTTCAACATGTGAGAAGTCTTTGAAGATGCGAGACAACTCGTCCGTCTCTTCCTTCTTTCTCTTCTCTTTTTCTTTGCATGTTGTCCTGATCAGCAGTTTGTGAAATCCCTGCAGAGTGTTGGGAGATGCTGCCCGACAAACAAGGCACCCAGTAACAACAGATAGAGAACAACAGCGGAGGAGAAAGAAGTTTCAGCTCATTGTACAGCTATAGTTTTCTTTCGACACTTTCATATGATAATCGTTTAGGTAAAAAGCTCCAAAACCCACGATACACTACCTGCTCTGCACAAAACAACAGATAGACACAGTAGCTGTACTGCTGAGGTGCCGTTGAGCAAAGCACCCTTGCTTGAATCTACTCCTGATACAGTATGCTAACTGTAAATCATATCTTTATGTCTAGGAATGACAGAATGACCTAGTTATATAATTCCAAAAATACATTGTGAAGTTCTCTCTTTTGTCATTAATGTCACGTGTAGTATGTTGGAGAGGATTTTTTTGTGCCTTCCTTCCTTCCTTCCTTCTCGAATCTGAGTTGTACAAGAGTTTTACAGCCTAGTTTGACATCTTATTTCATCACTCTGCAATCTCTTACCTGAATGTTTAACAAGTTCAAACGAAGGGTCCAGCCAGTAGCACCACGTTCGAGGCGTAGTTCACCTCCAAAATGTCACTGAAATAGGGTGAAATTATCAATGTTTAAGCTCAAAACAACTCTGTTTGTCTCACTTGCACACCCTGTGAGTGTGGGTACCGTAATTGAGGCAACTAGTTGTTGCTGTTTATGTTGCTGTGCCGCTCCAAAGTTTGCTCGTTTGCAACCGTGTACTGTATTTTTTTTAAATAGGCATTAAGTGGAGCCACACAGGAGCCAAAAGTTTTGCACAGGGCAACCTGGGGTCAAACTGTTGAATGGAAGCGGTGCACTGCTGAGAAAGTAAATTAAAATATCAAGACCGCTGGAGGTGAACAGATATCGTATCAAATGCGCATCACATCCTAATTGCTTATCATTTCCCCCGTCTCTCTTTAATCTCAAACCAAACGTGACAGTAATTGTAGGCTGCAGACGCACATGTCAGCAGAGGGATCACTACCTGCAGAGAGGATGAAAAAAGATGACAAAGAAAACAGATAAAGTTGGAGAAAATCCGGCAAAAACACTGCAAAAGGGGGTCATAACCTAAATTTAAGTACAGAACTTCAGTCTCTGAGTCACAACTGGCAGTTCAAAAGTGAATCAGCATATAGCAGGAAGTATGACAAAATAAAAAAAGAACCAAACGGAGGTGAAAGGGACGGAGAGGTGGAGAGATAAAGAATTGGGCCAA
>NC_136650.1:9950590-10093090 GCF_949748355.1 Melanostigma gelatinosum | reverse complement strand
TCACGAATAATAAAAGATAGATTAAAAAGTGCAATGTTATGGACAATCTGCTATCATTCCTTCAGTTTGCAGACAGCAGTAGCAGCAATCCACCAGTAATCGATCAAAGGACACGCAAAGCCAATATGAATTTAACTTGTTCTTCTTTTTTCATTTTTACCAAGACGTTGTTCCCCTGAAGAAAAACCTCTTCTGCCTGTCCTAAACCTCAGCTATTGTTTCTTTAGAATATAATCTTTTGTCCTCTTTCCGTTGCCCTTTTTTGTGAGACAATGCTCTTCCCCTTTCTTCTCCTCCACCCATCCATCCATCTCCTCATTCCACCATCCCTCCATCTCTCGGATATTGATGAAGTGACAGGGCCACAGGCTGAAAGACACCACCTCATCTGGTTTAAATTACCTCCACACCACACACACACCTGCACCAGCACCACCACGGCTGTGTGTGGGTGTAGAGGGGGGGTAGTGCCTCTGGGATAGGTGGTGGGGGAACGCACATGACATGACCCCGATCATGCACACACACACACACACACACACAACAGGGAGTGAGCAACAGAGCGGGTGGTGTGTGAAATAAGCTGTAAGGCAGAGGGGATATTAAACTGCCACATGTGTTCTGTTTACTATTCTCTAATTAACCCCCAGGCTGTCTTATAGACTACACACTACACACACTACACACACACACACACACACACACACACACACCACATCTTTCCTGCAATGCATTTTTTCTGGTGTCATTCGGTCTGAACATCATTAAGATCGAGATTGCTTTGCTCCAAACATTTCAAATGATCAAGCGAAGACACCAAAAGCATATTTTGTAGGTGTATGTGTGCGTGTGTGTGTGTGTGTGTGTGTGTGTGTGTCTCTACCAAAACTGGTTTACAGTTAAAAGGAATTTAATTCCACTGATACAAGTACATTATTTACAGTGAAGTACACTATTTCATGAAATATTAAATCAATAAAACCCCGTTTGCAAAAAACTCAACTCAGCTTCTCAGGTATAAAAAACACGTCCGTCGTCTGAGAGCCATCACGCGAGAGAGAAAAAGACTTGAAATGAAACCACCCACATTCGTTCGCGACTCCTCCCCTCCCCGTCTATCTCAATTTCTATTGGCTAACTTCTCTACACACTTCTGTAAACGCCTATCTCCACATCTCTCTCTCCCTGAGCAGCTAACACATTCAAATTCTCAGTTATGGCTTAATTCCTTCTATGATAATCCTTCAGTATAACACTTCTGCAACTTGGCAGAAGCTTCATGTCTTATTAGCTACTAATCTTACAACCCTTTATGTTTATCTTAATTATGCATTCCCAAAACCCTTATGTTTATGACTAGTTATGAATTCTTAATTATGAATTATTAAACACTTTTATTATATCTACTAAACAGTTCTTTGCTCAAATTTCTTACATCACCAATTTGTTTTGTTCATGTTTTATTGATTGCCTGCACAACACATTCCCATTGACGCCGTCCTCACACGCATGCTATGTTTACAGCTGGTGCTAGCAGAGCTCAAGATACAAATAGATGGAAATATTGCTACAGAAAAATTATTTAAATTTCAACAGGTTAGGTTACAGGGGGGAAAAACCATGGAATAAAATCATATGCAGAAGTTTATCTGAACCCTTCTCATGTTTGGCACAATTAACATATAAACACTTCTGATTATTGGCTGTATACTCAAATTAACCATTAAAACTTGGGGGGGAAAAATGAATCCGTTCTTTCCAGTCAAAATTATTTCTGTAACCACAAGCTTTAAAGGGGAAAGAACGATGGAATGTATCCCAATGTGCACATGCGATGATATCACCTAATGCAATCAGCTGTCACCACCAATGCTCTCATCTGCCCTAATGGAGTGAGTCAGGGAAGAGAAGAGAAGAAGTGTGGGCAGACACTTGCTGCGTTTTGAGTGTTGGAAAATGAGCGGTTTCTTAATAGAATTCACCATGGTGCCTTTTCCTCAGGTGCCACACACAGATACATACACACATAAACAGACACATACATTCATGCACACACACACTCGCAAGTCTAATTGAAAACAACCAAACAGAGAGAAATCTGTGGCTGGGGTTTGGCCCGAAGGAGAAGGAAGATAGAGAGGGATCAAAAGCGGGATGTGGGGAAAGGGAGAGCGATGGGGGTAGATGAAGAGACAGAGGGGGACAAAGAGGTAATTAGAAAGAAAGAAGAGAGACAAACATGAAGTGATAAAGACTGATGTCAAGAGGTGACGTTTACATTTTGACAATGTACTTGTTTTCAGTGAAATGTTGGTGCCAGAAATGCTACATCTCCTGGAGCTGCATTTAAAGAAAAATAGTTTATTTCCTTCCTCCACTTTGGTTTAATTTGTCCAGCTTTTGAGATATCTGAGTATAAGATGACCAAAATAGAGGTGAATGTAATTACTCTTTGTGGGCCCTTACAGTATTGAAAAAGTCCTTTTTTTCAACTCCTTTTGTTCTGGCTCTGCAGTGTTTCAGCTACATGCCTTCGCTGGTTGCAAACTATGGTGTGAAAGTGCTTTAATGCTGCAAACAGAAATTCTGGTTGTCGCCGGTGTTTGTTCGTGCTGACTCAGCCAAAGCTGTCAATGTTTCTTCAGCTGTCTCACTTTCTTCTGGCCTTGCACATTTGTCCCACATTATTGACTGTTTTCATGTCTGGCTCATGTGGTGTGTAATCATTTTTGTTGTTGTGACTGACAGCTTGCATACAGTACTGTAAGTCACTGAGTTGATCCGTCACAAAATATGTTCCAGATTGATGCCATACTACAGAAGAACCTTGCAGAACCTTGTGACTAATCTTAAGGATTTTAACGTTGAAGAACCTGCAAAGGAGTTGCCTAAAGGACTTCTTCTTTAAGGAACCTCTGTAAAGACAGTTATTTGTCTTCCGTTAATAACCCATATTGAAGTAGCCACATCTTAAAAGATGTGTTGGGTGGAAAGCAAGTATATGAACAAAGCTGTGAGCGTTGTAAGCAGGTGTGTGAAATGCAGCCACATGCTCCAAAACAATAGGGGGCAGCATTTCACCTCCACTACTGGGTCCATACAATTTAAATTTACAGTCAGCTGGTGTTAAGGAAAAGCCAACTATACCTCACAGCAAGGCACAAATACACACATTTCATCCAAACTGCTGAAACTCAGGAATGAACGAGCGCCACCTGAGACGCTGTCTTCACTTCTCTTTATACATCCATGGATCAGATCATCGGTGCTGGGGTTTGCACTGGTCTAATTTGAGCTAACTGCCAACTGCTAACTGGAGGGGCGTTTAGTTTCTGTCACTTTGGATTTATCCAATAAAAAATGTACAACAGACCATGGATGTACTATTGCCAATCCCTCAGGATTTTTTTCTGAGGTTGTTGCAGAGTTCAAGCGTGTGGTCTTTTACCCAACACCACCATGTCAAACGTAGAGAGAAAAAAAGTGAGTCCTGCATAATGTCCCTTTGTCCTGCCCACACACATGCACACACACACACACACACACCTACACACACCTACACACACTCAATGACAAGGACGCACAAAGTTTGGACACCAACATGGACTAATGAGAAGTAAGAGTAATTTGTGTTACTGCGATATAGTAACAGCTAAGGGCACAAAGTGAATTATATTATAACCCAAACAAAGGCCATGCACACACACACACACACATACACACACACACACACACACACACAGCAGGAGCAGCAGCACGGTCTTTGTCTTGTTTCCACCGTCTTAACTCTCACATGTAATTAGCTTCACTCTCTCTGTCCGTCGCAGATACCGATAGCACACAGGAGGGGGTCAGTGTGTGTGTGTGTGTGTGTGTGTGTGTGTGTGTGTGTGTGTGTGTGTGTGTGTGTGTGTGTGTGGTTATTGGGTGGGTATGGGGACAGGGGGGTCCAAGTGTCTCAAGGGACAGGTTATGACAAATAAGATTAATGTGTCCCCTATTTCCAGACTGGTGCACTGCCCTCTCTTCTGCTCACACACACACTCATGTCGTAAAACACACATACACGCCTCCCTGATAGCTTTTTCTCTCTGGAGAGGGTCCATATGGGGACCAGAGTCTGGTGGGAGTGTGTGCGTGCATATGTGTGTGTGTGTGTGTGTGTGTGTGTGTGTGTGTGTGTGTGTGTGTGTGTGTGTGTGTGTGTGTGTGTGTGTGTGTGTGTGCCACTCCAGGACATCACCTCTCTGTATTTTCCTTTGTTGTCATGAAATCCAGAGTCTCGGATGTCTTTGAAGACCTTGACTCACTGCTGCTTTTGTTTTCGTCTTGTATCAGAGTTTTAAAGACGTTGCATCCTTGATTCAATATACCGGTATGCATGTAAGTTAACAAACCCAATGCAGAAAACAGTAAAAAAAAAAAATAGATACAAGTTTAACAAATGATACTACCCTATTACTAAGCTTGCATGACAGGTGATTATGTGATCAGTTTTCTCCACTTCTTCTTGTACAGGACATTTCACAAAGCATTTGCACCAAGTTTCACCACTTTTAGAGGTTTTCATGTTGGTTGTTACATTTTCTTTTTATGCTATTTTTGAGTTTACAACATATTGTTTAACTCTGAAGTTCTGTTTTATGGCGAGAACAATTACACAGGTGTACACATTGCAATGTGTGTAAGTTTCTGTCAAATGTAACACACTTAATTAGCAATGAATAATCTTGGAACATGACTATAATTAGTTTAGGGTATACTTCACCAGTTACACAAATATAACAATGTATCATTCATGATACTTTGTGATGTGCAATAAAGATCCCTGTAGCTGTAGATGTTTCTAAGGGAACGCGTGTTGGAGTTAATCTACAGCAACACCTAATGTTGATGATGATATTGTACGTGTCATCACTTCTCTGTCCTTCCTCTTCCATACTCATCCAAAGTGTGTTTGGTTTGTGAAGAGTTGTTCCCAGTGAGGGAAACTCATCTTAGCACACCCACTCAAGCTGCTGAAGCGGGACGGCACGGCCTCTTTTCACCTTTGACCTCGGCTCTTTTGGCCCCGCATGCTTGAGTGGTCATTACATATCACCAAGACAAAATGGAAATCCGTCTGTGTGTCAGAGACAGAATGAGAGACAGACAGATAGATTGATAGAGAGAGAGAGAGAGAGAGAGAGAGAGAGAGAGAGAGAGAGAGAGAGAGAGAGAGAGAGAGAGAGAGAGAGAGAATGGGAGAAACAACATGTTTGTGTTGCTGAGTTGAAATTTGAATGAACCTTAATGTTCCCTAAAACAATTCAAATTAAATATGAATTAATGCAATTCAATTGTTAAATCTTGGGATAATAGTGGTAACGTTCATTTTATTTTAATCAGTTCCTTAAAAAATTCCAGACGGATAATGCTCACTGGCCAGCCTACCGATGCAAATGTAGGGACACCCACCATGAGTCTTGCACTGATTGAAAAGTAACACTCCGTGTGAGGCGGGTTGTGGGTCACGTGGGTCACCTCAATAATCAACCTGTGTGCATGTTTTTCATCGTCACCCACAGATCAAGTTGCGTGGATTTTTAAGAACACATTTTTGATACAGTCATCTGTCTGTCTTTTACTCTTTGCTCTATTGGAGGCCCTCGGGCATGTGTGTTTTCGCCCAATGGGGTGTTTGTCTCCTGGGTATCTGCAACATGCACACACTGGGAGGACACAACACACACACAGTGTCACAGTCGGGGGTAGACGCTCAGATCTGTGGGCAACAGAAGCACAGCGGGAGTACAAGGGGAAAAGATTACACCTCTGGGGCTGACACACACACACACACCCCAAAAACACACACGACAAAACACACACAAAAAAAATCTAAACTTTGAACAGTGAGGTGAGATTAATATGCAGGCAGAAAAACACTGAATTTACATTATGTATAAAACCTTTTCATCCAGAGAGTTTCACTCTGCGTATCCCACTGTTCAAGTGACTGAGAAGTTTCATAAAGTGCATTAAGTTGAATCAGACTCAGGTTTTGCTGGTTCATGGGACATGGAATCGGACTGATGAGGCTTATGGGTACTGTTGTATTTTGTTCCATTCAGCATAGTAAACTGACTGAAAACAACAACTCAGCAACTCATTCACAATGCTGCTGCTAGAATACTGACAAATGCCAAGAAGAGATAACACAAGTCTCCAATTATTAGATCCCTGCACTGACTTCCAGTTATATATTTTTGTTTTATAAGATTCTACTTATTGTCCATAAGTCCTCAATTGTCAGGGCCCAAAATATATCGCAGGCTTCAACCTGATTGTGCCGCTGTGTGTGGGTTGCAACACAACTCGATCCTAACATGTATAACAGCACTGTCTATGTTTTCTATTTCACAATGTATTAGCCATCTGATTCAAGGCTTTTTTAAACTTTTTCTGGCAGAAGGGTGACTTGGACCTTCCTTCTTTTTTGAACTTTAGTGTTTGCAACCAAAGAACAACTTCCACGCACTCCGGACCTTCGCTTTTGTATATCACGGATAGTCTGCAGGGACTGGTCAGGTAGTGGTGCCCAGCATTAAATCCAAATGTGGTGAGACGTCTTTCAGCTTTTATGCTGCCCAATGGTGGAATCAGCTCTCCTAGGAACTATTATTATTATTATTATTATTCAAAACAAAACGTTTTTAAACAGTTTTATAGGATTTTTATACAATTTTATTAATTAGTTTTTTAACGTGTCTATGCTCTTTTATTAAAAGGTCTCTTTTACATGTTTTGCCTGTTTAATGACATCTGTTTATGATTACGGGCCATATAAATACACTTGCTTTGCCTTACAGTATTGTTAAATTATCCAGGAAACTCTTTTTTTGTACAGTCATTGTGTTTTCTTGTACTGTATTAGTACTTCTGGGATACATTTACAACAATGTTAAAAGGGATTTATATGTATGTGTATTGTTGGTTTCAACGGCCAATACATTGTTGATCACATATGATATTATTTGAGGGAATCTGCTGTAGTAGTACTGGACTTATCCGGAGAAACCAAGAAAGGACTAAAAAGAGGGACAAGAGAAGAGAACAGATGAAGCAAAATAAACAATTTCTCAGAGCTAATTGGATGTATAGGAAGCAATTTGGTGTGGGATGATCTGGTGTATGAGTATGCATGTGTGCGTGTCTATGTGCAGCAGTTGTTGCGCCTGAAGCAAAAATATGGAAAAAGAAACGAAGACAGATTTAGACGGACACAGAGAGGGAGAGACAGATTTGGAGAAGCGAAGAAGACAAAAAGAAAATCATCGAGGGAAGATGAGAGCGAGAGAGAGGGAGAGAGAGAGAGAGGGAGACATTACTCCTCTCTGTCCTGGTCTGAAACTAATTGGTCCAGGATTAGAGGAGATTATATTTAAAAACTACAGAAAAAAATTATACAAAGCCCTCCACTGGTCTGGTTTCCATGGCGATAGTCTGCTGTGCAACAGTGCAACAGGGGGAGAAAATGAAACCAGTTGCTGCCTCGATCGCCAGGAAGACACAAACCAGTTGTAAGAGACTGATTAAATGAACAAATACTTGCAAGCATGCATTCCAGGTATATCACCACCGTGGATCGGTCTATAAATATGTCTCTGAGTGTATAATAAATCATTGTGCGGCGTTCTAGCCTGTGATGAGCCTTCACACTCACAGATCGTTCACACAAATCAGCCTACCTCGATCGTATCTCACGTCTCACTGGAAACAACACACCCTCACCAACGTAGCCCCCAGTATTCAGTCTGGACTTGTGCTTAGTAGCCTCACGTCTGAACTTTGCAGTGAACCAAGCTAGTTGTTTGACTTTCTTCCGGTTTTAATGCTAAGGTAAGCTAATGAACTCCTGGCTCCGGCTCCGTATATTTAGTTTCATAAACTTAGTTCAGGAACGGGACCACGCCCAGAACACGGCTCATTTCCCCTGCACAAGTATTTAAGCTCAACGCACCTGTTCACTTCCTCTTCGACTCTGTTCTCTCATCCCTCCCCCCCCCCCCCCCCCATTTTTTGTTTTCCTATTTTTTCTCTCTTGCAGGATTACAGGAACGACAGGAGACTCTGCACCGCCGGAGCTCCCCAGAGATGGCCCCACTGAACAGTCTCCGTTCCCACCAGCCGCTGGACACCAACTGTCCTCCATCACTTCCCTTCATCCCTCTACCTCTATCCCTACCCTACCTCCTTTCATCTCTCTACCTCGATCCCTACCCTACATCCCTTCATCCCTCTATCCCTACCCTACATCCCTCTTCATCTACCCTTACCCTACATCCCTTCATCCCTCTACCCCTTCTGCTTCCTAAACCTAACTATCATTCCATTACGCAATAAAAACTCTCGAAACTTATCCCGTTATTGGCGTGGTCCTTGTTAGTGAATCACTGTAACGTCACAAGAGCGGCAACCTCATCTGACTCTCTGCAAGAAAGTGCATGAGCCCTCTTAGCCCACTAGCGATACATTTTGTCATGTTGCATGTTGAATACTGATTGTAAAATGTAACATAACTCATTAGCAACATGAATTTATTCATTTTATATCTGAATCTGTTTTCTGTTAAACCTTCCCTGTATTTTATATTTAAATAATAGATTAGATGAATGATGACATTTATAAAAAACACAAAAATACAAAACTTCATTATGACATATTGAACAAGACCGAAGACACAGAAAGTTTTAGACAGCATGTGAAATAAACAGAGGATAAAGAAGAGTTTTTTTGCAGGAAGCGCTGCCATAAAAAAGGTTTAAATGGTCGCATTAATCACAAAAACTGTCAACGGTGGGAGGACTGTCGTTGTTTTTTCTCAAGCCAGTGAATATCTTTGATACTCAAAGAAATTGTCTTAGGTCTTTATAACTATGTTGAAATCCAAAAGGAGTAGGGGGATAAGAACAGGGCAGAGGTGTGGAGAAAACAGAAAGCTCCTGAGGCGTCGCACAGTGTGAACAAGAACACTTTTCGAAAATGTTAAACTTCAATTATTCACTGAGACATCTACTTGTTTCAGCACCCCCCCAAAAAAACATCTGCTGTTAATTAAAAACAGGCTTCTACCTTTCAAAAAGCAGCCGATACTCTGATTGTGGTTGCTGTTTATGGATCTCAGCAAGAACACTCATGTGCTGCTTCAGGCTTTGAATCCGTCTCTGTGTATATTTCAGTGCTTGAACAAAGGCTTAACAGCGTGTCAGCTGTTGTTTTTTAACTGGGTGTCACGCTGCTGCTTTGTCTGTGAAATGCACTCGACTCTGAAGCAAGAAGCTTTCGTCCCTGTCTATCTTCCAGGCTGATCAGACAGGCTGAGACATCAGTGTTTTCCTGTTCCATCATTGCCTCTGAAATATGTTCTTCAAGAGGGTTTTGATCACACTGTGTACCTGTGACAAGCAGATAAACCAACAACCAACTAACTTGTTACAAGCAACAATATCCCAGCTCACTGTGCCAGCCTCCACCTGTCAGTGGATCACAAACTTCCTGACTGACAGGACGCAGCAGGTGAGGCTGGGAAAAATCACATCCAGCACCCGGACCATCAGCACTGGCGCCCCCCAGGGATGTGTGCTCTCCCCACTGCTCTTCTCCCTCTACACCAACGACTGCACCTCAGAGGACCCAACGGTCAAACTCCTGAAGTTCGCAGACGACACAACGGTCATCGGCCTCATCAGGAACGGTGACGAGTCTGCGTACAGACGGAAGGTTGAGCAGCTGGTCCTCTGGTGTGGTCAGAACAACCTGGAGCTTAACAGGCTCAAGACTGTGGAGATGACAGTGGACTTCAGGAGGAGCCCCCCAACACTGCCCCCACCCCCCCCCCCCCTCACCATACTCAACAACACTGTGTCCGCTGTGGAGACCTTCAAGTTTCTGGGATCCACAATCTCCCGGGACCTGAAGTGGGCTCCCAACAGCAACACCATCAGGAAAAAGGCCCAGCAGAGGTTGTACTTTCAGCACCAGCTTAGTAAGTTCAACCTGCCTCAGGAGCTGCTGATTCTTTTCTACTCAGCCATCACCCAGTCTGTTCTCTGTTCTTCCATCACTGTGTGGTTTGGATCGGCCACCAAACAGGACAGAAACAGACTGCAACGGATTGTTAGGTCTGCGGAGAGGATCATTGGCTCCAGTCTGCCCTCCATCCTGGACTTGTACACCTCCAGAGTCAGGAAACGGGCTGGAAAGATCACTGCAGACCCTTCACACCCTGGACACAAGCTGTTCCAACTCCTCCCCTCTGGTAGGCGCTACAGGGCTCTGTACGCCAAGACCACCAGACACAGGAACAGCTTCTTTCCACTGGCCGTCACTCTCATGAACAATAAATAGGTTATACTACACTACTACCACCACTTACAACTCATGCCATTGTCTATAGGTTGATGTTCACATGTATATATATATATATATATATATATACACTTTTTCTCTTGGATATATATTTATACTTATATTATAGCTAAATGTCTGTACCTACATCCGTTCTACTTTTTTTGCTGCCCTTTTTTATTCTTTATACATATATTTTCTTGTTTATTGTAAATTTGTGTTTGTACATTGAGAGCGGAGTGGAAACCGGAGACAAATTCCATGTATGCGTGAGCACACATGGCCAATAAAGCTGATTCTGATTCTGATTCTGATTCTGTTGTTCATCGACACATTTATCATGGGGACAGATCAGGCAGATTATTAGTCCACTCTCCTCTGCTGCCCATTGCAACCTGCGCAATCTTGGGATTTTCTTTGATCGATCCATGTCGTTTGACCCTCATGTTAAGCAGCTGTCCAGGTCATGTTTCTTCCATCTAAGAAATATCAGGAAACTGAGATCTGTAGTATCAACACCTGAATTAGAAATGATCATACACACATTTATCTCTTCACGCATTGACTACTGCAACTCACTTTTCACATCACTCAGTGTATCTGCTCTTAACCGTCTGCAGGTCATCCAAAATGCTGCCGCCAGATTACTCACCAGGACAAATCGACGGTCTCACATCACCCCCGTACTCCGATCTCTCTGACTTCCTGTATCATCTCGGATACCCTTCAAAATTCTCACCATCACTTACAGAGCACTTCACGGTCAGGCTCCGGCTTATGTAGCTGATCTACTTCGCCCCTATTCACCCGCCCGCACTCTCAGGTCAAACGCTCTCGGTCTTCTGTCAGTCCCACGCACACGATTTAAGAGCCGTGGTGACCGAGCCTTTGAGGCAGTGGCCCCGAGGCTCTGGAATGCTCTGCCTGCAACTCTGCGCCTCGCAGATACTTTTAAAAGCCAGCTCAAAACCCACCTGTTTAGGCTGGCGTTTGTGTAAAAGTAAACCCATGTCCTAGACCTGCTCTTAAAATACGTTTTACATTTTTATTTTATTTTTTATTATTTGTTATTTAATTTTTTTATTTTCTCTGTGTAGATAATTAATTGACCCTTGGGTCACATTGTGTTTTTTATGCTTTTAAATGTCTGCTCTGTTAAGCACTCTGCGACAGCAACGGTATTGTTCTCAACTTGTGCGAGTGATCATATTCTGTCACTGCGTAACATCACAACCGCATAAGATGCAGTCACGAAACCACACAGGTGTGTAGTTGAGGTTAAAATGAAGTTTGAGTTCAAAGTTGGCCGTCGTCCAAGCAAGGGGGCTTTACAACCCATGGCCTGATATGGCGTTGCAGCTGGTGTGACCCCATCACAAGATGGATCTCTAGTTCTATTATTTTCCTTCTTGTGGCAAGATTACCTCGAGAGCTCAACGCACCACAGTTTAAAGGTACCATGGGGAGTTTTTGACCACTAGTGGCGCTATGGAGCATTGTTTTTTGTGAGTGTGTCCTGTTTTGTTGGTATTGTACACGTGCAAGTGGATGCAAATTCAAAAGGCGGCCAGCATATTTTTTTAATGCGTCTCATTAATCAATCTTTGTTATATCCTAATTACATCACCAAAAGATCACAGATTCCACCCAACACAGCTCAATTTAGTCGCTCTTTCTCAGTCTCACACACACACACACACACACACACCTGGTATTTTCCTCCTGTGCTCAGCCAGATGTTATCATTGAGATTTCGATGTAAATTCAAGTGTGAGAAATGTTTTTAATTATCTAGCCACCTGGACAGGGTTGTAGCATGCACACACACACACACACACACACACACACACACACACACACTTTGCATAAAATAGCATCACTTTCTTTGACGCACATTCACATAGAGTGATTCGTATAATACCTCGACTTTCTAACTTTAAAAATGTGTTTTTTGTCCAGAGTGAATGTCCTCACACAGTCTTATTTTGTCGCTTGTGAGGACATCCTTAGAATAACACACACACACATATTGTTTCCGGTTACAGATGTTGTCCTTCTTTTGATTAAAGTCAACATATTTAGACATTGTTCTCACTCACTGCAGCAGAAACGTCACATTATTCTATAATCGGCTGAAGGGGAATACATCAGCTTGTTTGGAAAATGAATCTTAATCATGTTCGAGAGCAGCAGCAGACACTCGTACAGTCTTGGACTTTGATGATCTTCTTCAGAATATTTCCAGGCTTCTGTTATGCTTCACCAGTTTCAATGCTCTGTCTACAGGATCTTTCTTTCTCAGTATTTTCTCACCGAGTACTTTCTACGATGATTGAAAAGTGATCAATTTGATCTGCATGTTGAGTGCAAATATCAAATTGTCATAGGCTTTACCACAGCCTACTCTGTCGCTATGTTGTGCGGATATTGATCCATTTGCTCAGGATTTTTGGAAAGCCGCACAATTAATTTATTTTATCCCCATTCAAGTTAGCAAAGGGCTTTTGGAGTTAGTTAAAAGCTGTTGCATCTCATATGCTAAACGGTGCATCTGTATCAAGAGGCACTGGGAGTGAGATGAGGCTGGGCTAACAGCTAACTCTATGCAGGGCAATCATAGTCTTGAGTCAATAAATCTGAATCTAAATGTTAACAACTTATAAACTCTTGATAAATAATGCCTTAATATAAAAGTGGTAGCATTACTTCAACCTCTTCTCACATACAAATCAAGTTTGTTCCGGAACTTCACAAAGAAATGCCGAATATCACCAAGTGCAGCTCAAGATAAATGACACTAATTGTAAAATATAGGATTTATATTGTAATGTTTTAAGTAAATACGACTTTTATGATGCAACATAGACAATACATTGTTTGCAGTGTGGATAAATGTAGAAAGACATGACTGGACCAGTAGAACCTTCAGTTTATTTATGTGTCTCTGGCATAAGATCAGTCAAACATGTTTCACTGATGCTTTGCTGACCTCAGCATCAGAACTTAACGGTACACTTCCTCTAGAAAGACAGTTTATTTTAAAATATTTTTAATCGAGACTTTATTGTTTAGCGAACAATGTTCATCAGTGGTACCACAATTACACGCTGCATGGAAGAATCGACATTTGTTCGGATTTATTTTCCTCTTTTTTTATTTCTTAACCAAAGAAATCCTTAAATTTCTGAAAGGCACTTTTTTCTTGGCCATTGCAGAGTTCTGACCCACAGCAGCCGAATTCAAAGTCAGCGAGGGAATATCTGACGGCCAGAGTCATGAAGTCACACTCTGCGTACCTTATACATTGAGTGTAGGTGTTTTCTGGTGGGAGTGGGAGAGACACAGCATTAGTTTTGTGAGCATTACAATCATAACAGATACCAATACCAGCACTTCGCATTTCAAGGACAATGGCCAGTTTAAAGAAAGACCAATAAAACAAATATTCAAAAGCATTTTCCTCCAAATATGATTTGTCGAGAAGATAACCATCCCATTGAAGAAATTAAATAAATCAAAAAAGTATTTGAAATCATGCGAGAACACTCAATGAGGTCCAGTGTATTTATTAACTGCAAACATACTGGCTTTATTATTATTAAGACTTCCATTACAACTGAGCAAACTCTGTCCACTGTTGAAGCCCATGAGATGCAGTGGAAAGCTCCAGAGAATGGACATTGTGCTAAGAATGTTTTTTTATGTCTTATTAAGTTTTCACTGTTTGTCAAAAGTGCAAATATAATAAACATTTAATCAACATTGGCATCAGACAGACATTTTATGTTCTCAAAATGGCATTTTATGATGACTTCAACAATTGTTGCATATTGCACTGTTTAGTTCTTGAACAATACTTACCACCACTGGTGAGTTTGATGCAGCCGTCTTCATCTTGGTTACACTGCTGTTTGACTTGACAGTCGTTGGAGAGGCCATCAGGGCAGGAGTAGCACTGCAGGGAGAGGCCTGGGGAAACCAGGCAGAGCTCTTCAGTCTCAAGTGGTACAGTCAGTGCTCCCCCATGCAAAGTCATGTTCATGAGATTTCCAAGACAGCAAATATAAGGTATTTATTAGTCAGATATTGGAGGTGTTTGCTTGTATGATCTGTGCAGTTTTGTGATATATTTTTGTTTTGTTTGATAGAAAGGTTAAATTAATTCCACCCTGAAGCTGAATAACTATTGCACACAGAAGAAGACACAGCCAAAATGGCTGAACATTTTACTTCCCTTTCTGGAAACTATATGAAAGTTGAAGAATGGTGGTCTGTGAAAATCTTAACAGAAATGATCCAGGACTTTATTGTTTTATCCTTGACAAAACATACCCCTGATATGTTGTATTTCATAAATACTGCATATTACAATCCTGTCAATAAACCAGCTATGAGTAAAAAAAAAAGAAAAGCTGCAACACAACTGTGCACAAAGCAAACATGTCCTGAAACATCATAGAAAATATTCGGACTGACTAGTTATCACTGACTCTGTATAGTGTGAACTGGAGGCCGAACAAGCAAGCTGCACTGTGAAGTGCCAAAACGTTCCCTCAGGCTGATATGTTTTCTCTTTGCGAAACATATAATCTCTCCGATTTAGCCCCACTTGGCTGCGCTTTTCAGGAGCAGAAAAAAAGAAAAGAGCGAGCAAAAGCAATTCTGATTCCTTTTTCAACCCCTTTTTTTCTTACCAAATCCAAACATGGCAAAGCTGACAGCCAGGCAAAACAACACAGAGCTCCTCATCATGACTGAAAGCACTGTCGCGTCTGAAAATCTAAATAAAAAAAGGAAAATTCACAATTGTGTCAAAGCTGGATTAACAGGCAGGAAATGAACTTTGTAGAAATAGAAAAGGAAAAACATGTGCAGGGAGTCAATAACTAATAAAATATCACTTTGCATACCTTAACAGAATATGACAGAAATTATGACATAATTGTTACAAAAACATTCATTTGGAAGTACGGATCAATGTTTTGCGGTCATAATCACACTCACCTGTGAATGTGAAGAAAACGACGTTGAGCTCATGAAGAAGAGGCTTTTTGTAACGGCACCAACAGGGAAAGTAAACAGACCATTTGTTTGGGTTCAGAGTCTATGTGTGGATTTGATTTAGACGTCTACAATGTTGGTCAATGCAGTGCTCTAATTGTGTAATATGGTGAAATAATGAACAGATTAGTAATAGATTGTTTTCATGTCTTGTTCAGAATATTAAATGTACATAGTAAGGGGATTCAATCGTTATAGAGATGTTAGTAGAAAGAGAGAAGCCAGCGGATTTATTGTTAAACTATTATTGCAGAAGGATTGGCCCTGAAAGTCAGATGTGTATTATCTCTGTGCAACAAAAAAGGAGGAGTCAGCACGTTTCTGCTGAGAGAGAGGCTGAAATGAATCCGTGTTACGTGCACTGTGATCCAACAAACTGTCGGAGTGCGTCACGTGTATCTGTTTATTTGGTAATCCCACAAACACCATCCTGCTGCCGTAGTAGAGCACCAAATGTGTATTAATCCGCACCTGAAAGCAGTCCCAAATAAAAGCACGATTTACTATTTTTTGACTAATGTTTGCTAAAAACGTCAGTGCCCAGCAGGAGCTGAGCGACTAAAGCATTGTTGTCTTTTAGTCATTGTTGGTAATGAGAAAAGTGTAAAATAATGCAAAATGTATCCTTTAAAACAGAACTCAAACTCAAATCAGAGCAAACCTGTGACTAACAGCATCTAAGCCTGAACATACAAAGGATTTGATTTTAGAGTTTCTTGGATAATTAAAACCAAATGTACGTATTAAATTAAAAGCCAGTACCCCCAAATTTACAGGAACAAATATCATTGCTGTGTGTCTTTTAACAATGAAAACTGCCAGGTGAGCTGTTTTTTATTATGAAATGTTCCCTCTGTAAAAAGACTCAACCTCCCACCACTGTCAGCAGCGACACAGATATTATGTCAATAAACATTCAATCAGGACCGAAACCCTCCTCCGGGTATTATGGGTTTTATAATCCTGAATTTGTATGAAATCTTCTTTCTTCCTCCCTGTTTCTCTGCGGATCATCGTACGCTTCAGAGCCTCCTGGAGGCGTGAAATCAGAGTTCAGAGACACAAACACACTCATACACACGCACCAGAAGCATGAAATCAAAGTTCATGTTACAGTTTTTCCACTAAGTATTTTCTTTATGGACCTGCAGCTTTTCTAATCAGTTTAAGCCTCAATGCCTATCGAGGGAGAGAGATACTTTCATTGTGAATAATAAATCAGATCACATTATAACCTGTAACAAAGTTTATTGCAATACAACCTTAAAAGTTGTGTCTTTGCCGACCTAGGAGTAATAGCAATCAATTAAAGAGAATCATTTTATTCGGGAATGTGGCCAGTGTCATGACTAATTCAGAGAAGTTTGAAGTAAAATGGTGAATCATTTTTCCCAAGGGGAAGCTTAACATTTTCTCACAGAGTGTTGAATGTCGACGTCCGAAAGCGACATGACTTTGCTTTGCCATTGCAGCTATTTCGGCTAATGACTGGCTCACACCTCAGCCGGCATATATATCTACAAGCAAGACTCTATATCGTTCATTTAGACGTTAAGTAAACTGTTGACACCCTTTTCTCTACGTGGCTTTATGTGATTGCAACTTTGTTTTCCTCCAGAGGAGGCAGCTCATAAAGTAAAACTTGAAGCAAAATCAGTCCTTTTATCAAAAGGTCAGAATTTCTTGGACAACATGATGTAAAGTTTGTCAAGAGATCCTGAAATGTACTGACCATATCCACACTACAGCAAAGGAGGAGGCAAATCCACAGGACAAGTAATTCATCACATTCACAAAGTTTAATCTCACAATGAACTGTCGGTGACGAGGAAAAAGAATGCATGGATGAAGAAGACGCATCTCTGGGTCCGCTGCATCAATTTTGGTCCTTTTTTGCAAAGACCATCCGTCCTTAGTCCGATAATATTATAGAAGTGCAATGCTGGTTTGTAATGTGCAATGTGTGTGTTAAGTACGGAGCTCGAGTCATAAAGCCTGGAAACAGCTAGCCAGGACCCAGCAACTACTCACTGCCTTATTTACACAAATGATTATATTTAGTTTGATTAATCCAGACACGGACAAGAGGGTAAAATAGCCAATTTGTGATTTTATGTTGAACTATCCATATTCCATTTTCTATGCTTCCGTTTCTCTTTTTCTTTCTTTTCCCCATCCCCCTTTGCTTTGTTTTCTGTTCCTCTCTTTTACTCCGTTCATTCACTGTCTTTTGTTTCACTTTTTTTCTTTCAATCTGCCTCCATTCCTCTCTGCCACTCTCTCATTTCCCAGTCCACTGAGTTAAATATGAGGAAACCAAACCAATCAGGCCATGGTTATTATTTTTAAGTACTGATTTTCTTTTTTAATTCCCCCTCTCTCTCCGCCGTCACCATTGGTCTTGTTCTTCCCTTCCTCCACCTCTTTATATTCTCTCACTCTCAATCAGCATTCTGTCCATTTGCATGGATGAAATATTTCAACGCCCTAAGATTTAAATCCATGAATTAATAAAGCGTTAACATTTGACCAACATGTGTGAGTGTGTGTGTGTGTGTGTGTGTGTGTGTGTGTGTGTGTGCGCGTGTGTGTGTGTGCGCGCTTGTGTGCCTTGTTGGAGTCTTAAAAACAGCTTACTTACCATGAATTAAGACACCATCTATGTGCACATTCACAAGTCTGCAGCGTAGTATTCACTCAGAGGGTCCAAAAGACACCCTGAACGAAAAGAGCATATATTTAAAAAATCCTGAATGCATGTAGATTTGCACTAACTATGTGTACTAATCATGCTTCATCATGGAAAGTTACTCACCTCATCCAGGGATTGAAACATGTTGAAGTAGATGTTATTTGTACAGTATCTTTACCAGGCGGATGGGGGACGGCCATGTTGCAGCAGCACAAACGAAACAAAGGTATACATTTTTTTTGGGGTGTGCAGAAACGACTTATGAACACTCCATTGACATATGATCACTTTTTAATTTGATATGTAGAACTTGCTGGCAAACACTTGCCTAATGATACATCCAGTCTTGGAGAAATATCATGTTTCATTTGGAGTCATGCCTTTGTCCAGCTGATGAATGTAGGTCTAATACTCTCTCTCTCTCGCTGTGGGAAATAGGTTCTTGTCTCTTGAGAATGCTCCAATGTTCACCAGCTAGTCACGAACTGTGTCTGTTGCTTGTTTGGGCTCTAAGCATAGTGTACAGCAGGTTTTTAGAGCTTTGTTGCTGAAAACAGCTGCATGCTGCAGATGACAAGGACACAATGAGAGCGGTGAGAGTAAAGTTGTGGACCGGATAGCTTCTCTGTAGGTCCATCACTAAGTGTGGGTGTGCTCTGTGTTATCTGGGCTCAAGACAAATGTTACCCCTGATGAACTCAGGAACCACATGAACTCAATTTCCAACTTGCCCGGTCATTTTCAGGACACTGACAATTAAGCGGTGTCCCTACCCTTTAATTAGACATAGGACGAAATAGTGTCCTCATTAAGGACGTAATGAACTCAATCAATGAACGCTAAAGAGCACCGAAATACCATTTAAACTTCAAATATACAGGACGTGAATGGATAATGTGAGAGAGAGTGTGTGTTCTTGTTATCTTGTGGTCGGGCATGTGAGGGTTAACACAGTGAATGTATGGAGGAGAGAGAGAAAACACCATAGGTAGTATAATTATCTGGAATGACCTGAGTGTCCATGCATGTAGGACATACCCCCCTTTCACACACTCTCTGTCTCTCTGAATCTCACTGTTTTTACTTCTCTCTCATCTTCTCCTCCCTCCATCTTCAGTCTCTATACCGTCTTCTATAGTCTGAGAAAAATACTCATATGACATAATGTCAGTGTGGAGGCAACATGTTTTTGTTTTCCCTAAAAAAGGGGAAAGTGTCTGCCCTGCTGCTCAGTGTTTCCGGACAGATATATATGATGTGGTCATGATGGGATTGAATCCGTCCACACTGTGACTTCTATTTCACCGCCTACCTCTAAATCTGGATGACTACATGAACTCTAAATGGTGTTCTTTGTGAATTAATCAGAGAGAAAAGTAGTGTGATAAGGATTACAACTAGATCCTTCTTTCTTCTCCCTCAATCCTTTTCTCCATAGGAAGACTGTGCAGCTCTGTAGGAAACTGTTTTGTGAGATTATCAATGGGGTGGGGGAGGGGGGGGCGGTTACCAATCTTTGGTATTTATTTCCAGAAATCTCTGTTTCACTTCTTTCACAACAGGGGGTCTTGCTTCAATCAGATGCATTTGTGTGTGTGTGTGTGTGTGTGTGTGTGTGTGTGTGTGTGTGTGTTTTACCCATGTTGTGGGGACATACAGGGTATATTTGTTTACACGGTCACATTGTGGGGACCCGCCCTCCTTATAGGCACAAAATGCAGGTCCCCATAACATAAATCATTATATTTTTGTGAAAATTGGTTGAAGGTAAGGGTAAAGTTAGGCGTAGGATTAGGTTACGGTTAGGATAAGTCTCCAGGAAATGAATGTAAGGCAGTGTAAGGTCCCCAAATGTCTGGGAAACACGACTGTGTGTGTTTATGACTGAGTATAGTCATGTTTGTGTGTCACCATGCAAGTCTGTATTTGTCCACTCTCAACATGTATGTCTTTGTACTTGCTTGTTATTCAGCAGGTTTGTGCATGTGTGCATGTGTGTGTGTGTGTGTGTGTGTGTGTGTGTGTGTGTGTGTGTGCGTGCGTGCGTACATGTGGGTGTCGTCCAGGGAACATATAACTGGATTAGCCGTCATGCTTTTATTCCTGTAATGGAAATATCAGCCTCAGAAATAAAGTGGGGCTGAGGGCAAGTGTGTGTGTGTGTGTGTGTGTGTGTGTGTGTGTGTGTGTGTGTGTGTGTGTGTGTGTGTGTGTGTGGTGTATACTGTGACAGGAAAATCTTTGTCCAAGACGCTTCATGTTTGCTTCATCACTGCACCAAGTGGTGAAGAGTAAGAATACTTTCTGGAATAGTATTTTCCAATCCCGGACCACACACAAAACACAAAACACTATTTCTTAGAAGCAATTAAGTTAAAAAATAAAAACATAGATTTTGAAATCTGAGTCAGCAGTCCATCTTTTCTGGTGCTTTCATGTTGTTTATGTCTTTTGGTGCAAAAGACACTGGCACTGAAGTTTTTCTTTGAGCCACATATTCCTCCGTGGTACACAAACAGTTATATTGTCTTATTATTTTGTTAGAGAAAGGAGTTTATTTTCAAAGCAGGCAGATTGATTTCTTAAACATCAATCGATTTAGGAGCATTTGTATGCCTTTATTAGAGTTGACTGTAGAGAAATGTCAGAATTTATTTATTTTACTTTACTTTGAAAGGATATAATGAAAACCTCTTGAGATATGGGAAAGTGTATTAAGTGTTTAATTAGTTATATGGGAATGTAATATCAGACCCATGAGTTTAATCTTCTGATGCTTCCAGCGATGTAGGTTTTCCACGTGACCCCATTTATTTTGGTTAGTAAATCAGAATTTGGTATTTCCTTTTTAATATCTTGTATATACATGTATATATACATATATATATACATATATATATATATATACACACATACATACATATATATACATATACACACATATATATATGTTTGTTGATTTGAGGATGTTCAGTTTTCATTAAATAGGTCTGAGTTTTTTGAAAGAGTTTGTTTTTGTGTTGGTTATTATTGTTTGTTTCTTCTGATGATGAGATGTGTTTGCATGCGTGTTTGTACATTGATATACTCTGCATATGTGTGTGCGTGTCATGGGGTGATACAGTACAGTGTTGGACTTGATGAATGTGTGTGTCGAGAACATTTACAGGTTTGCATGACAGACGATGTAACAGAGAGTGACAGGACGATGGGGGGTGTAAAAACAGGTCACTGGACAGTGTGTGTTTTGTCTCAAAGATTAGCAGTGCATGGGTCAACATGCCTCTGTCTGTGTGTGTGTGTGTGCGTGGGTGTGTGTGCAGCAGGGGCAGATGTCCGGAGTCCCATGCCATAAGCGAGCTTGTGTGTGTGTGTGTTGCTGTCTGTTCATGTGTGTGAAGTGATGTGCAGCCAATCAACTCAATATCCTTCCCTTCGGTGGTTTTGAGATCGACGGCGGGCGAGCATTGACGCGATTTTAGTTCAGACTTGAAGCTACAAAAAGTCTGAATATTTGACTCTCACCGCACCAGATAACCGAGTGCAAACAAAACAAGACTATAAATGCTGTGGACTTATACATTTGTTGAGACCGGAAAATGAAGTGGCGCGTCACTCATGTGTAACAATGTTTGGAATCTTTCTGAACAGAACTGTTAGTGTTGGTTGTCTTTTTGATTCGAACAGTTAAATGACTAAAACACCTTCTCCTGCAATTAACACAGCTTCTTGAATTTGTCCATAATTCTGTTAAGGTTAATATTTTATCACATTCAACAGTAGCAAACTGAATCTATAAAGTGGAATAATATGCCCTTCGAAATTAACAATATCTAACAGAAGCAAAACACAACTTCTTTCTTTCCAAAATAGCTATTAATTTCATTTTTGAAACCGTAATATCACAAAATAAAATCAAACAAATAAAGTACAGCATATTAAGTGTTAGCCATTATACTGAAGCTATAATAACATTTTAAAAAGTTAGGAGCTAACCTTGGTTATCAACCTAAATAGTGAAATGTACACATTCAAATGCAAATTGAGCTATCGCTTTATGAGAGGTTTTTTTATTTTATTTTAGGAATTGGGGTTGGGGGGCTCTCAGAAGTATGGCAGGACTGCAGCACAGATCCATTATTTGCTGTGATTACACAGAGCAGCTGCACCACCTGGTGGTTAAGAGAGTAACATACATTTATTTTCCTCTTGTTCTGATGCTTTCCCTGTCTTAACATCACTCATTCAATGAAACATGTAAAGAATGTAGATCTTACGGAGGTCAGGTTCATCTCATGTGTGGACAAAGGGAAGCAGACTATAGTACAGCACATACAACTGTCACGGCTGCACGAGGCAGCAGGCAGAAAAAGGAGCAGGACCCAAACAGGGAGCAGCAGGATGATTGATTTAAATAAACAAAACTGCAAAGGAGGTGAGTCTGGTGAGTCCAAAACCAGTGGATCCACATCTGAAACAACAAAACAAAAGTCTGAAAACTGCCAAACTCCAAACAGGATCCGATACGCAATACAAGTGCATGAGGGATGGTGCCAGAAAACATAGCAGACAAACCAATCATCAACCGAGAAAGGACAGGACTATAAATACACAAGAAACTAATCAAACAACAAGACACAGGTGGGAAGACATGAGGGCAAGCTGATTGGATTGAAACAATGGGAACAGAGCAAAGCTGACGAAACTAATTAAAAACAGGTGATACACAGAAAAAAGGAGGGAAAACCACAAACACATGAGGCAGATGTTACAAAATAAAAAAGAAGTCCAGAGAAACCATGACACACAACATTATGAAGTAAAAACATGACAAACATAGAAATATTACAATATATTAACCAATAACTGTCTTTTTCTTTTTGTTTGACACTTTGTAAGGTTTTTATTATGAAATGCCTTCAGGTTACAGGCAGCAGTTATTTCAGAGGAAAGCAGAATTTTGGTAAAAAGAGAAATAGTGTAGTCCAAACGCGATGAGATAAAACCATGTTCAAGCACATCCATTTCTTTTCTTGACACAATGGACCTAAATTTGTCTATGCCTCTTTAAAGAAAGAAACGGGATCGAGTCAGTGTTCCAATGTGAGCATCAAAACTCATGGATTGGTCAAAAATCACACCAAGATTAAGCAGACCAAAGCAAGAAAATGATGATAAGGCACCAAGGTTCTGCCTGATCACTGAATGAAGGTTATCAGGAGAGTTTACCTGCGGAAAATGACTTGCCATTCAATTCATGATTGCATTTAAACTGTTGTTTGGTATAGACATTTTATGAGGTTGTCAATGTTGGAGGAAGATTACAACTGGACATTTTGTTGGACTGGACTGATGGACTAAAGCAGTTTATTCTGTTTTTCATCAATGTCATCGACCAACATAAGAGTTAATGGTAGAAAGATTCACTCGAGACTGGTGTAAAAATCATGAATCACAGGACATTTATTATTTGCAAAGAAGGAGACAGAGTTGATTCACATACAGGATGTACAGTACATCACGACCACTCGAAGATCCGAGCTTCTGGTATTTGTACTAAGTAAGCAACATGCAGTGGGCTGGCACAGGGTAACACACACACATTTTGCATTTCACACCGGCGTCTACGTATCTGGACACTTTAACAATTCGTTCTAGTACAAAGGTCACTTTCTCGTAGATCATGGTCGCAAATCAGCCCTGCGTAAGTGTTGACGCTTTCTACAAGTTTATTATCATTCTTATTCAGGACAAACAGCTGAAGTGTTCTTTCGGCAATCAACTGCTTCTTAATAGATTAAACATTTGTTGAAGACGCCTGGTGTCCCAGACAGTTCACACAAGGACACAGGCCTTAAACACGACAGAGGACACAAGCTTCTGTTAAATGTATAACATTCCTTAATCATTTAAACGCATACTAATTAGTCATTTAGATATTTCCCAACATTCCCACCTGTTTATACAATCAGTATAAATTCCAATAAAAATCAATCAATAAATCAATAAATTCATAAATGTCCAATCAAACTAAGTGAAAGCATAAACGCAAAAACATCAAAATCAATAAGAATTGAATATAATCAAGAACACACGTATTTTAATGTCATACTGATTTTATGAAGAGTAACATATTGAATAAAAAGCAGGTGTACTGTCTTTATCAGCTACAGGCAGAGCTGGGCAGTATTTCTATTACTTGTATTTGAAATACGTATTTCAATTACTTTTGAGTATTTTGTCATTTGTATTTGATAGGGCCTTTTGTAACAAAATACTTTAGAGTGGAGTCATTTTGTATTTAAAATACTCAAAATACTTTCTCCACGAATCAAAAAACAGTTCACGTGTTCAGTCTTCAGATCTTCAAGTTCAACGGATTGTCTGTCAACGTAAATATTGTATCTGAGTGTTTTAATATTTTATCTTTTATTCATCATGACAGATGTCAACTAGCTTGATGTATAATTGATGTCTGGGTCTGGCTACATAGCCTATTGTATATACATGGTGATGGTTATAATATCAAGCTCAATGCTAACATGCTAATGATGCTAGCATGCTGTCTAGGCTAGTGCATAGCCAGTGTTTAGCAAGTTAGCTTATCAGTGGAGTAGCTAGCTAGCTGAAGAGGGAGATTGGGAGCTTGTATTCATGATAACCTTATCAAGAGACGTCTGACCATCTAATCTCACTGTATTACAAGTTATGCTGTATCTTCTCAATGTGAATGTCATAATGCCATATCAATTACTGGCAGACAATATAGTTCACAGTTAGCCAGGCTATGACAGTAGATGTCCATTTGTTTAAAAAAAAACAAAAAAACATTAAATATCCAATTTATTTGATTTAAAAGACATATGAAAGTATTCTTAGTTGTATTATTTCATACATTCTGCAGGTTTATGGGCTGTTAAGTCCCATTAATAAAAATATATACATAATCAATCAAATTGTTGTCTTTTAATAGCTTTGCTTAGTTACACTGACATTCTGTGACTGTTCTTCCTGTTTGTGGGCTTCACCAGAGCTTTGTGTACATTATATATAATTATAGTATGTTATTATTATATTATATAGCCCAAACCTGCAATGCTCTGCTCTACCAAATTGTGAGAAGACGGAAAATCCAGAAAAAAAGTATTTCCTATGTTTTAAATACAGAATACATGTATTGTATTTTGTTACATTTTCTGGCACCAGTATTTTGTATTTTATGTTTAATACATTTATTTGAGGGGTATTTTGTATTTTGTATCAAAATACATTTTGATGTATTATTGCCCATCTCTGGCTACAGGTAATACTGCAATCATCATCTCTCGATTTTCGACATACGAATCATTATTACTTTACAGTTCAGTGTAATCGTCACTTCCCAGCTCCTCACCATCCCGCTAGGAAATCTGTAAGTACACTGGAGTTTGTTTAGTCATGTCAACATAAATTTATCGCTGCAGTAGTCTCCTCAAACATGGTATGAAAGTACAATCAAGATGAACCAAACATTTTTGCAGACCCCTCCCCTCTCCGCCAGCAGCACGTCTTGACCCCTCTACGTATTGTTGCCCACCAAAATAGTACTGTTTCAAACCCTGCAGCAATTTGATTTCCCCAAAGGACCCCAATGTCATCTATGTACACAGACTGACTGAAACTGCCAGATGGGCTGACCTGCCTAACTTCCCACCATAATAATGGACGAATTATTATTAAAGCCAAAGCAAAGCAAAACATAGTTCCCCTTATCCCACATAGCCCTGGCTGTCTAAATGTATCAATTTACGTGATGTTAGGTCTACCACTGAGCCCTTTTGTTTCTTACAGACACCACTAACCTATTTTCTCCCATATGTTCATCTTGTCGAACAAATGGGTTCGCCTCGGCAAGATATGTGTTCTTAATTTTGATTTAATTGTACCATTTGTTCTTTGAATCAACCCTGCTGACTGTGGGTGATAAGAGCAATGATAGTTCATATTTATTCCAAATACCTCAGCCAAATGTTGTCATACATTTTACAAAATGTGTATCATTTGTCACACTAAATTATTTCTGGTATTTCAAAATGTTCTTTATGTCTTCAGTCAAAGTTCTTGCTTCGTAATAGCATCTCGATCCATTTAGAGCAGGGGTCTCAAACTCCCGGCCTGCGGCCCGCCACGTCATTTCATGTGGCCCGCGAATCCGCCAGCAAAAAAAAAAAAAAGTAAAAAAATAAATAAAAATTTTTTTAAAGTTAGACTTGATAATAAAAATATCCACATCGTCGAAATTATGAGATTGAAAGTCAAAATTATGAGATTGAATGTCAAACTGATGAGATAGAAAGTCAAAATTATGAGATTGAACGTCAAAATGATGAGATTGAAAGTCAAAATTATGAGATAGAAAGTCGAAATTATGAGATAGAAAGTCGAAGTTATGAGATAGAAAGTCAAAATGATGAGATACTTGGCTCTTTGGCTGGTTACTGTACACTTGACATGGAAATATATTGTGAGTACATTGAAGACTACTTTAAACGTGTATTTACTTGTGGGTTTGACAGGATTGGCGAAGATTCACACAGTAAATGGAGACTCTCTGTGTGTTCCAGTGTCCATACAACCAGACTATTTACTGTGCCAGAAAAATATTTAGAATGTCCCAATACATATGCAAATACCAGGATGTTCTACTACTTCCGGTCACATTTTACAGTATGCAAGCAAGCAGATAACTGAGCAAGAGGGTCAAAGTTCACGGTGCCATGTTATGAGCACGTAGCGTGTCCCAATTGAATGCATGCAACGGTACATACTTTTTAAGGGCTTGTCATCTAAGTTGGGATTCTGAGATGAAGCGTCATAAAGCATTTCCAGCTAATTGTTTTCGCAATCGGGTTCATTTCCTGAGGCTTTATATGCTCACAAAACCACCTGTTGGCCAAAGAGTGTAAAATCTATTACAGATCTTCTCACCCATGTAATTTGTGATAAAGGCCGATGTATTTTGCCTCAGGAGACCAATTGTCTTGTGAGTAAAACTTCCTGGATTAATCGGCACGTGCTCCGAAACCACGGCACAGCACGTGGCATCATTTCATCTAATGCCTGATTTATACGCCTGCGGCCGTCCGCCTATGCGTTCTGTGTGGGCACCTCTCGCCAGGCATACATACTGCATTGGATTACGCATGGTGTGATTTGCATGGGGTTTGTTCAAGACCAAATCAAATTTTTCCTTTGCAAGAAAGGTTGCCTCTCAGCATCTACTTAGAGCTGCATTTAGTACATTTTTGGCACCTACAAAATTGGTACCTTGGAAAAAGTATAAAATATGGACGTATAGTCTCCGTAACATCGGCCATTGGTTTCTGAAGAGCAGGAGTGAAGCTCAAAGTGTGCGGCAACAGCCGGCTCAATCTTGGCAGTGACGACACAGCCTGTGATCAAAGAGATGGATTGTTGGTGGACCTGAGGCGCTGACACAGCAGAGCAGAGTTATAGCCGGTAGCAACCTGAGACAGCACTCACCTGTTGCTCAAAGCGACCACACCCTCAACTAAGCCTAACTTTGAGCCTTAATTTAAACGGGTGAGTTATATAAAAAAAATACACGCCCCGTAGAATTGGAAATTTGTTATGAGGGGGAAATTAGCTATAGAATAGAAATTGTTTTTGTTTATTTATGCTGAAAAGTTGGGCGTTTTAACATGGGGCACTATGGGGATTGATTCGCTTTTGGAACCAAACTCAAGTGGCCATTTGAAGACCTGCAGTTTTTGTCACCTTTGCGTTGGCTTCATTTCTCAGCACTGGAGGTTGCCACTTGGGTTACGCTTCATTTGCTTGACTGAGCCTCAATATGTAGCAACGCAGGCCATTGATGAAAGCATCAGCTGACAGATCATTGAACATCTCATCGACCTTTCGTGTTAATTTAGAGGGTTCCTTTCATTCTCTCGTGATGTCACTCATTCTCTGTCCCTCCACAAGTGCCCTTACTCTTCAATCTACCACACACTGGTGAATGTAGGATGTTCCAGATCGACTTGATCCTGGGATCAAATTGGACTGGATTCCATTGATGGTTGAGCCTTTGCCCTGGTGTTTAACCCTTCCCTGGTAGCGTGCAATAATGCATTTCAGCATGCATGCCTACAGGGTGTGTTGAAGGCTGTACAAGTGACAAAGGGTTTAATAAACAGGTATAGAACAGCACGAGCCACGTGTCAGCCAATCACAATGCAGGTCCAGTGAACGTGTTGTGGTTTAAAACTGATAACGGCTGTGAGCTGAGCTCTGTACAGCTCAATGTCTCTGTAGAAATACCTTGGGACTGTATCAGCCTCTGTCAGCCTGTTTTTTTTTTCTTTCTTATTTCAAATTAATCCATTCTTATAAAAGCAGTTTTTAAAGAAAGCTTTAAGATGTTTCTCTCCGCGCTGCTGATTCTTGCCAGTCGGGGTTTGTTCAGTTCTGTTTCGGGGTCTCCCGCTGTGGAGGAAGCGTACAGGGCTGTGCTCAGCGTCGTGTCTCCAGGACAGCAGTATCTGAACAGGGAGTCCCTCGGCTCTGTCTTTAATACACTGGAGAAACGTGTGCAGTGTGGTGAAGTGTCGTGTGAAAAGGTAAGTTTTTATTAGGCTTAACTCGCAGCCAGGTTAGAGAGCCAGGTGGGTGACTACAGGTGCTGCGGAATGAGGTCGAGGTCCAAAAGCTATTAACTCTGACTGCTGACCCACGTTCACATGGTTAAAGTAGATTTATTGATGGGAATCTTTAAACATATTTAGTTAGTGGTAATTGATCTCTTTACTGGAAAGACTTTTATTTTATACTTTTTTTTAAGTTGTTAATTCTTAATTCTTCTCTTTCCTCCTGTCAGAGTTTCTGGTACAGGATTGACCGTTATCAGCCGATATAGTACGTTGATTTTGTCACAACCTTTACTAGAGCAGATCCGTGATGAAGACAGGTGACAGGTTTCCGAGCACCAGATTCCCTTTAGAAAACCTCTCATTTTACTGCAGCAGGGCCTGACAGTCTGCGCCTTTCAGTCCTGGTTCTGGGTCTCCTGTGCCTCCCTTCCCTCCAGCAGGCCCAGTAACACATACAGCCTGGGCCTTCCGGCAGCGTGGTGTCGATGTTTGCTCCCAACGGGGACCGACGAAGCAGCTTCTGACTCACTGCTTTAGACCCCGCAGGAGTCCGAGCTGAAGGACTTCCTGTCCAACGTACATGATTTCATCTGATTTCACACAAATCTGACCAGGTGGCACCGATGACAAGCATTGAGAATAACTATGTTAAAATAGCCAATCTCGTGGTCTCATTTACAAATATAGGTCATATAGAGGCATCAGTATTACATTTAGACTGTTTCAAAACCAATTCAAAGTTCCTCACAGTAACTTTACTTTTTAAGTAAATGAAGTAAGTAATACAATAGGCTGTGTTTGTCAAGTCAGTCGGCAATGTCTGTGTGAGGAGATTGTGTGTGTGTGTGTGTGTGTGCGCGAAGTGTGTGTTCTACCCGCCTTGTGGGGACATTCATTTTGTCCTCATTGTATTTTATTAGCACTTATTAGCATTTATTGTATCCGTATTAGTATGTTGCACTGATTGTATTCATATTAGTTTGTTTCTGCACTGTACTTTTACTCTGGTTTTTGCTCTAGTTCGTGCTCTTAGATGCTTGTGTTCTCTTGAATACCTATGTTGAATACACTTATTGTAAGTCGCTTTGGATAAAAACATCTGCTAAATGACAGTAATGTAATGTAATGTCCTCATGAGGACGGAGAGTCCCCACAAAGTACATAAGGAATGACTGCTCAGCTGTGTTACATCTCAGCTCCACCCATCAATCAAGCAAAGCAGGAAACACAGCCAACAAGAAGGACAAGATAGTGCCAACCCCGAGGCCCTCCCAATTTGTATTGTCGCCTAACTCTTGTTATCTGAGGAAGTTCTTTCTAATAGAAGGCAATAAAAGCAACTGATATCCAAGGTTAATGCATTACCGGTTGCTATTAATGCAATGTGCATATTTCTTTTTCTAAATGAATCAAACCTTGTGTTTGAATCGATCAGCGATATGAATAAGTTGCGTAGCACTCGCAGAAAGAAAGCAAGTAAATCTAAACTTCTGTAGCAGCTGTTGTTTCTGTATGTGTTGTTAGGCTATTGTGCCCGAGAAAATCCCTGAATTAGTAACTATATTCTTTTGCTAACATAGATCTGTATGTGTTTTTCTCTGGGCGTAGTGTGATCTAACGGATGCGTTTCACCAGCTGATCAGCGATCGCTCCACCCACGAGGAGGATGACACTGGAAGAGGCAGAAACAGTGTAACCATCAGTGTGCCTCAGTTCACTGCTCTCGCTGCTGGATGCGTCCTGTACCTCTCATCTCCTGGCCTGGTCTGCAGCGCGGTGAGGCAGGGGACGTGGGGACAGGAGGTCCAACGTTTCCTACGTAAAAAAACACATCAGGATCACCATGAGCACCGGCATGAAGACAGCGAGCAGCACCAGGACCATGAACACGTGCACATAGATGTTCATGAGTTGAACGTCCTGCTTCAAGAGCTTGCCGACCACTACGAGCCCTCAGACAGAGAGGTAAACATAAGACTACAACATACTGTTAGTCGACCAAACTAGAAGTACTCATTTTTTATATTTCTTTGATCTATGGTTGATCTATCTCACAAGATTATCAACAAGACAGCAAAGAGGAAAACAAAACATTACTGCTACACAAAATCTTCTCAAATTTACTCGAAGAACTCACTTGAGTTCAATTATTTGCGAAGGAAACATTACTCTTTGGTTAAATTGCTTGTCTCAGATCTCTGATGAGGTGTCGCCTAAGGACATAGTTCAGCTATAGAAGGCCACAAGCAAAACAAAGGTTGACCAACACGTGAATTTGATGATGCAACAATGCTTTATGCTATATAGAAAATTGCTGCTATAATTCATTATTTGGCAACCAGGCAGCCAGTTTACGACCCTCCTTGCTCTCTGACAGTATCCTTCCTGGGTGTGGGTTAATGCGTGTACAGGGTTACTGCCATCATGGCAGTATATATCCCATTACATAACTTATCATACTTGATTGATGAGCTAATATACCTACAAGTCTTTGACCTGTACATCACTGTAGCAACCACCATCATCACAATGAAAAGAGCCCTCTTTAACTGTTTTGTTCTGCCGTATCGTGAGACACAAATTTAATGTCAGAAGTTATTAAAAAACAGTTAAAGAAATGAAAATGAACTCTAGTAAACTATTTAAATGTGTTGTTTGTCTTTTACGTCGTCAAAGTTATTATTTGTAGCTGAAGACAAAACAATAAGGAGTCCTTAACAACAGTGCACACACTGATTCGGATGATTATTTAACATTAAATATTCTATAGTTTAAAGTTGTCTCATGAATTTGACTTCGTTGTATTCAGTTATCTGGCAAACCTTTCAATCAGAAACCAAAACAGCTGGTCAAAACAAGATGCTACTTGCTAATCAAAATGTCACTCAGGAGGAGTGCTGATCAAGTTGACAGCTCGTGATTTCTTGACAACTCTATTGTAATTGAGTTGTGGCTGCAACGGAGGATTAATCTGCGATAAACCAGCGTAAAATAGTGAAAAATGCCTCAGACAATTTGTGTAAAGTCAAAGGAAATGTCAGTGAATTGCTTGTTTTGTCCATCCAACAATCCCAAACTTAAGATATTCAATTTAGAATCAAATAAAGACAAAACTAGCAGAAAGTCTGGAATATGTTTGACTTTTTTCCTTGAAAAATCTCTTCAAGCTCTAATTGTGTCAGTGAGTAAAACTGTATTTGGGTTATATCCTTTGCTCTTTGTGCTTCCTCTGCCTTATCACCATGGTAACCAGAGCTGTGTAACAGCCGGTGACATCACGACAGAGGTCAACGCATCCTCGCCAGACCAGAGACAGGAAGTGGGGGCAGTTTTGGGCCGCGTCCTATATCACGCCTTGCAGGGTCACTGCTTCGTTAGCCGGGCCCTGCCTGAGGAGAGCTTCTTCCTGGACTACATCATGGACCATCTGGGGTCAACGAACGTCACTGTCGGGGGTGAATGTCCTTCAGAAACAGAGAAACAGAGACACGGACACATGCATAGAAAACCCAGACCCTGTAAACTTAGGTTTAACCACTTAGACACTAGAATCGCATGATTTATTGAACTTTCCTCAGTAGAAGTATTTCCCTGCGCACACATTGACTACATAAAGTCATATTCATACTCATATGGTCATATTATTAATCCAAACCAGCTGAATCCTGGAGTAGTTTTGCTCAAGTGTAGGTTCTATTTGTGTTGTGTAGATTTGGAGGCTCTCATGAGGAGTCTGAACCTCGGGCACCAGGAAGACGAACACGCTGATCACGATCACAGTGGTTTGAGACGGAGGAAGAGGAGGAGCCATGAACATCACGAGAGGCATGAAGGAAACACCACCTGGGATCGGGTACATATATACCAACACATCATTTTCTAATTTTCTCCAATGGATTTCACTGCATAATAAATGTCCTTGTTTTCATTCATCTTCACAGAGGAGGGTGAAGTCCATAGTGGTTGTGGTGAACTTAAGAGATCTTTCTTTCTTGTCTCCCAGTTCTGCGCCTCAGCTGAGGAGCTGGTGCTGATCTACGGTCTGGCGGACAACAGCTCGGTCTCCTCTGGCCTGAGTCAGACGGACTTGGCTCGGCTCAGCCCTGCACTCGTCCAGCAGATCCTGAGCGGAGCGTGTGCAGACATCACAGAACCACTGACACCAGATGAGCTCACTAACACTGAGAGTAAGGCTGCATGTTCTGAAAGACCTCTTTGAAACAAATTAAGAATAACAGTTGCACTTGAACGTACCCTCAGCATGCAATTTTGGAGAATATTTCTGATCCACAAGTTTCTCACTCATGAGGTTTTGTTCACCTTTATCATGGCAGGATGGACAGATTGAATCAATAAAGGCTTCACATTTGTTTTGCCATTTTGTGCTTTATTTTGTTTCAAAAGTCAATATCTTCTTGACATAACTGACTTTCACCCCCCATCTTCTGTTCTGTCTTTCTCTTGTAGAATACATCTATGCAACCATTGCCAATATGGCGATAACGCTGACGTCCATGTTTGGCATTGTAGTGCTGCTCTGTACGTCTTGCACCAGTGTCTTCCAGCTTTGTATCCAGTTTTGCATCAGCCTGGCTGTGGGTTCCCTGACTGGAGATGCCTTACTGCACCTGATACCCATGGTGAGTGATTTCCACACTTTTAAAGCCCTGACAAGCTTTTTTTTATTTTTATACCATTGGTAGCTGAAATTCATTGCAGCTATATAATATTCTTCATAAACACACCAGGACGTTTTGTCATGACATCAACAATCATGGTTATTTTTATACTCATTTAGACTTCTTCCTTGTCTGTGTGTCCAGTTTTTAGGTTTACATGTGCACTCAGACCAAACCGACAGCTCCAAGCACTCTCACGGCGCTCACCAGGAAGAAACTCCAGACTACCTTTACAAGATGTTAGTACTGATTGGCGGTATCTACTACTTTTATCTGATGGAAACAATCTTCTCTCTGCTTGCATATAAAGATAATCATCACCATCATCAACATCATCATGCGGTAAGAGAAAATGAATACACAGAATTTGGCTAATAAGAATATAAATGAGGACATACCATTCTCGATTTTTTCTTTAAATCAAACATTGTTTTGGAAATTATGGGAACCTAATGGGATCCTTTCCTTGATTTGTGCAGCTAAATATTGCGAGGAAATGTCAAAAAGTTACTCTCTCTCTCTCTCTCTCTTCTCTTCTCTCTCTCTCTTCTCTTCTCTTCTCTTCTCTTCTCTCGCTCTCTCTCTCTCTCTCTCTCTCTCTCTCTCTCTCTCTCTCTCTCTCTCTCTCTCTCAAGGAGGAATCAGAGCCTCACCACTGTGACCATGGGAGGGTTTTAGAGATGTATGAACATGAGAGGAAACAAAAAGACAAGTCACAGTCAGCATCAAGCGCAGACCTGGTGAGAAACACACTTACATTAACACTTGACGGAACACTAATCATCTAATTCATCTGCACAGATAAGGGAGAGTACAAATAACAGGAGACCAAAACGTGTTTAACTCAGTTAATCTCTGTAAACAAATACTGTTGAAATGTTGAAAATGCCCATAAGCTGCCTCAATGTGTCAATATCAGGACTTATTACTGAATGTTTAATGTAACATGTGCATTTTAGGTTGTCGATCAAGACAATGAGAACTCTCTTGCAGAGCCAAAAGAGCTCACCAGAGGCAAGTGAAGTTATTTCCAATACAAAAACAAGCATCACCAAATTGTGATAGGCTTTATGGTGCTAATCACCGTGGCTACTCTACTTCAACTATTACTTCGTCTGCCTCCACAGAACAGCGTCTGCTGCCTTATATGATCACTATCGGCGACAGCGTCCACAACTTTGCGGACGGCTTAGCGATGGGCGCAGCTTTCTCCCTGTCGTGGAAGTCCGGTCTGGCCACGTCACTAGCTGTCCTCTGCCATGAACTACCACATGAACTGGGTAAAGGAAACACACAAAGACAAGGCAGCGTCCCATTCGGTCATTAAAGATCTCTTTAACATTCGCCCTGTGTCTCTCCAGGCGATTTTGCCATTTTGCTCAACTGCGGTGTGTCCGTCCGCAAGGCGTTGCTTCTGAACGTTGGCAGCGCCATGACCTCGTTCATCGGCCTGTACATCGCTCTGTCTGTGGCCACTGACCTCGCCACCAAGCAGTGGATATCTGCCGTTTCTGCAGGACTCTTCCTGTACGTCGGGCTGGCTGACATGGTGAGTGTTTGTCATGACGGAACCATTTACCGTACAATACATACATCAAAATGGCACCAAAAGGAACTCCCATCTCTCTTCTTTCTCCTTCCAGCTCCCCACCATGGTCCACATCAGCAACAAGAAACCCTGGCTGATGTTTCTGCTGCAGAACGTCGGCCTTCTGACCGGGTGGGGTATTCTGTTGGTGCTGTCACTTTATGAAGAGAGGATCAGCTTTTAAAACAGACAAACGTCGGTCTGTTGAATGGGTTCTTCTTACTTCTGATAGAATCTATGACGATTGTGAACTCTTTGAACAACATTCACAGTAACATGACTGGCTGTTTATGGGCATTCCTCATAAATGACTATACCGTGAGAGCCCTGGTCTTGTTGGCATAAACAGCCTGTCGGACGGAGAACTAATTCAGTCAGATACATTTTAAACATTTCTGTGCCACCTAAATACTCCAAAACCCCTCCAACATAATATGTTTTTTTTTTGACCACCTTTTGAATGTTGTTCACTAACAGCTTGTGCAGAAAACTTGCACAGCAGCCTCCCAATAGCCTACACCAATGGTGATGGGCAAAATGTTAGAGACAAACTTCCAATACAGGAACACCATCAAATGCAGCCAGTAGAGCTGAAAATATACAGTCACTCTCCTGACAGTGAAAGGTCGGATGTATTCCAGAACCTCTGTGGCTAGAAGTACTGTTTAAACTAGAATCTCAGTGTACATATCAGAGGGTTTTTTAAATCAAACTTTTATCATTAATATTTTGGTAAAAAATTAATATTGACGAATTTACCTTTTTACAAAGATTGGTTGTGGTCCCTGTAACCCGAGGCTGTTTTTCTGCCAGTACAAGCAATTTCTTTCTTTGATTAGTTTGTTTCTGATTTTCAGCACTGATCAAATGTGAAAATGACGCTACAATTCAGAATACACGTATTGTTTACTCCTTGAGTATATACATTACATGTAATACATCTTTGTACAGTTATATTTTGTGCTTTTTGATAAGAAACATACACAGATAAATGAATTAGAAAAAGAAGATATAGTTGTTTGAGTTTATAGTATTTGCCTGAACTACAAATCCCACCACACAAATTATGAAGGTAAATGTGTAAAAATGTGTTATTTTTGTTGGTGTGGTGTAAAGTATATTTTATATTCTGCCTTGTTTGGAAAATTAAAACTCTTTCAAAACCCATTATGTACGAACTTACATGTGATCAATTTGTGAATCCTTTTAGCAGCGGCTTCACCCTTTTGTTCGGATGTGATCACGGATCCGCTGAATGTAACCTCCTTTCTTAATCTGTATGTGAATGAAGCGGTGGAAGCGGTGGAAACTAGATTGTCTCTTTATCTGTCTCGTCTAATCTCCTCAACTTGCAGGCCAGGTGAACGTCTTCATTAGGGACAGAGTCCGCTGACAACTCATCACGCAAAGACGGAGACACAAAATGTACATGATGTGGTGTCCGTGTAACCACCAGCATGACAGGTGGCCGACATTCTCTCAGACAGAATTACCCATTTAATGACCACATGTAGGTTGCGTGCTGATCCTTTAAGCATGCACCGTAAAAAACACCAATTGGAGATTACAGCATGTAGCTGCTGACAGAGGAAAATGGATTTCCCTGCAGTCAGCTCTCCAACACAAGCAATCCATAATTTTGAACTTCTACAGTATGTTTGCAGAGGTTTCTACGAGCCCCCAGAGTCAAGTAGCTTACTCTCCCAATAAAATACTTAATAATTACCTCTAAAACTGGACCTTTGAGCTGATCATAAATCACACTGCATAATACATAATACATATTTTGGCTGAATAGGTTTTACAACTTCATAAAGATGTTGAAGCTGCAGTGACAGAGAGCTGCATCAGAAAGTGAGTATTTCAGTGAATGGCTGTTGTTAAGCGGAGGTGATGGGAAGAAGACGTCGGGGTCACAATGGTTACTGTAAGTGTTTGAATAGTCACAGCATGTTTAAGGTGAGCTCACTGTCAATGACGTGGTTGAGTTTAAGTCTTACATCACTGTATCCTGCCAACAAAAACTGCTTATATCTCAGCTTTTTTTAAAGCCATGCTGGTGTCATCACTCAGTCAGTCTGTCAGTCCACCACTTTCGTCCAAACAGAAATATCTCAACTCGTGAACAGAGTGAGGTGACCTTTTATACAGACATTCATGATCCCCAGAGGATGAACCAATCCAGTGCTTTGGTTTATGACCAAACACCTGCAAAACGAATGGCATTGTGACGCAGTTCGTGTTTACTGCTCATGTGCAGATGTTAACACGCTAACACGCTAAACTAAGATGCGTTAGCTCAAAGTACGGCCTCCCAGAGGAGCTGGCCTCAGGAGGCTTAAAAGAGGAGATGCCACGGCGTCAAATCAACGGGGTGCGAGTGCGACACATACGCAGTCAAATCCGGTCTGCACAAAAGGCTCGCAATTACAGACCATGAGGATGATTGATTTTTGAAAATGATGAATTGTATATTGGCCGCCATCCATTCGAGCAAACCCAAAAACTTTGGTCAGGCTGAGGGCTCTCAACGAGCACCTGAGGGGACACCATCCCTTTACTTCCTGCCAGACTCTTGTTTTGTTTTCCTGAATAGTTAACTCTGCTGCTTCCAAAGTGACAGTCTTGTTCAATTTAAAAACATTCCCGAGGAGGGGCTGTTGATGATGCATTGTTAAAACATCATTGCCACTGACCTGTCCCAGAAAAGGCGGACTTCATGATGACCCAGTTTTTCCATTTCCTGTTTCTCCCACAGTGATACAGTATATTATCCCCTCCGTGGCGGGAAAATCACCATGAAAGTTTGTCTGAGTTGAGGTTTGTTTTCATCTCTACAGCTCAGTTTGCTGCCAGAGTTTGAAACTGTTGAAGAAAATCATCATATAACTTCGGATTGAACTGAACACATTTGGTCTCATAAGAAAACGGTTTATAGAAGTTATGTTGAACACATTTGGTTTCATAAAAACATTCTTCGGAAGTGATTAAGGCGCGCCAGAGAGATTGTAATCCATCACTCCTATTTGTATCAAAACATTTCCCGTACACAAATCGTGTGTTCTGCCAAAAGGTTATCTTGACCCAAACGAAAACATGAGGGCATGACATAGTGAAGAAACCACGTGTGTTTGTTTGTGGTTCAACCGACTGCTTTGATTGGTGGAAAGTGACATAAGGGGGTTGAATTTGACTGGAAGAGTAATCTGTGAAAAGTAATACATTGGATTTTGGTGAACATGTGCTCATTAAAACGCGCTGGGTTGCAAATCCAATTCAACGTCTCTTCTCGTCATTTTGCCAAAGACTGCTGATATGCATACATACATTTGCTCATTAGGCAGATTTCTCCACTTTTTATGACATGCTGTGAGAGTCATAGCAGATATGTGAAAGCCAGAGTCCACTGTTAAAACACAGAGAGCTCAGGCACTGCTGGTCAGCACAGCTCATTCTAAAGAGCATGTTTTAGCTTTTTAACCGGATTAATTCAACCAAAGTAAAAATACGTATTACTCTTTACAGTGACGAGACACAATTGAAACCTGTTTATAATTCGCCTGTCCGCTGAAGTTGAGTAAATATTTAACGAAGATGAGAGAAACCGAGGAAAAAAACTCCACACACAAAGTAACTAATCATTACACAAAACGTTTAACAAGAGCTGAATCTGTCAATAGAAGTCAATATTTGTATTTTTAACATGCGGTTAAAGTTTCTGGAGTCAACAGTGACATTGTGACAGTGGGATGGTACAATAAAAGAGAAATTATATTTTTACTTCCTCGTTTCTTTCTGGGTCGGGACTTTTATTTTCTCTGAGGTTTGAGTCCGTGTACTAATAAAACAAGATAAGCGCTTTTCATCAATGCGACACAAATCAGTTCTATTCGGAGGAGATATTCCTGAAGTATTTAAATAAATGTCAATGAAAGACAAAGCTAGAAAAATAGAACAATGTATTTATTTAATTACAGTCTTCAAAGAAAAACAAAAGTATTTTTTTTTTTATGTATAAACACTTAACATTGTAGAAAATAGCACATATTAAAGAATTCAACATGATTGATTAAAATTGATATGAGACACAAAACAAGTGTTTAATCTATCAAATCCATCAAATCCAGACCGAAGAGTACAAGCGAGGGAGTAAGTGAATGGTGCTTGTGTGCAGACATGTTGCACTTGGTCGTTCACTTGAAGCGAATGATCTCCTGCGTGGCCAGTCGGATGAGCTGGTTGAAGTCAAACTGGATGTACTTCCTCCAGTAGCGTCGGTCCCTGCCGTAGATCTGAGCAGGATAGCAAGGACTGCCTGAAACAGAGAAATGAAGCACAGATGTGGATCCACAGCTGACAACTCGATGCACTTTATGTCGGTTTACTGACAATCTAATATATTAAATATATATTTTAGATATATTTTGTTCACTGTCAAGCTCACAATTTATTCATTGATCCTCTAACACCCTCTACAGGTCAAGAGTCCTTTTGTTCATCTTTCCTGAACAGCTTTGGCTTGAGGCGCAGAACAAAGCTCTGTGGTTTATATGCTCTTTGAACAAATCAAAAACGCTGCACTGAGCAGTGTTAAACCACCTGTGATCACCTGACGTACAAACTGCGAGCTTTGTGTGCTCTCTCACCTATGCCGTGCAAGACTCTAGCAACAGCTCTTCCAGAAAACTTCTCATCACTTCGGTTGGAGAGAAAACTTCTGATGTCCGCTCTGATCTGATTCTCCCAGTCCAACAACTAAAAACAACGCAAAACACACACGCAAGTAAACCACGACATCCAGAACATTCAAGACAGAAATTCAGCCGTTAACTCCCGATAACCGCTCTGTGTGTGTTTCACCTTGTATTTGTCGAGCTCCTCGATGTCCACTGGCGCGAGGCCTCGGTCCCGCCTCTTGTCGAAGTACTCGGAGAGAAGGTCTTTCAGATGGAGGCTGCGACTCTCATCCAGATCTTCGAGACAGGACGCTACGCTCTGGAAGGAAACACTGCAACACAACGCGCACGCAAAGTTACACACGGACACAAGCTAACGTAGACAAGCATGCCGACCAATAAGGAGGATAACAATTGATCTTTTTAGCAGTCTGAAAAAGCCTTTCAAAAAGAAAAGAAAATAGGATTTCATGATACATTTAAGTGACCTTTTGAAGGCCTTGAAGCAGGCGGTCAGCTGGTAGAGCTGCGTTCTCTCTTGGTTCTGCACTCGATTATGGAGGAAGTGACAAACTCTGTCCATCTCCTCGTCGCTGAGGTCGCCGAAGGAACGGAAGTAGAAAGATAAGGAGGACAACTCAACGTGGACGCCGCTCCGTCCGCCGACTGAAACACAAACATTTGTGATCCACTGGCGAGTGTCTCTATTCGTCAGTTTGTATAATAAGAGAACACACAGGAAAGGAGGTCCGAGGCAGACCGTTTGAGTAAGACCGGTACGATTAACTACAGTGGGACAATTCAAACTATGACGTTGTTTTCCCGGCTGTGCTTTGCTTTTGTGTCTGTGAGGATATGTCCTTGAGGTTTTTGTTACATTGAACACAAAGATTTATTGCTGACGGATTAAACGAGAGTAAAAGAGTTACCGCTGCTCCACTGCAGCTGTCGGACTCCTCTCTTCACCAGAGGAAGCTGCCATCCCATAGTGTCCGCAACCTCGACAACATCGAACTCCAGCTGATCGAAGGTCTCCACCCGCTCGCCCGCCATCCGCCTTCTGGCCAACACCACAGCAATGGGAGGGCAGCTGTGGAACAGATTGAACAGCGGTTTGTCATTTGAAATATCTGATGACATCTACGTATAACTATGTATTTGTTTACAAACAAACGCATAATTATGCTGGCACGCTGCAGACTATGCATCATCTTCAGTGCCCCATATCGGAGCATATTTCATACATTTTAGTGATTTTCTGGAGCTGTCTTGGTCCGCCATAGCAGCTGACTTTGCACACAGAAAGCGTCGGGTGGAGAAGCTCGACAAAGCGCTGGGGATGCAGCTCCAGATAGCAGAGCAGCGTTTCTACACCTAAAATACACAAACACGCAAAGGAAGAAAGAAAGAAGGGGAATTTTCCACAGTTAGGTCTTGTTCTACTTATCAACAACTATTTTAGTTTTGAGCTATTCGTTCATGTTCATGCTCTCGCTTCCACTTACCTTCCTCTGTGATGTCCAGAGCCTCCACAGTTTCTTGGATGGGAATCGCTCGCTCATGCGTGTGACACACTCGCTCTCTGGGCCAATCGCTGCGTTCCTCTTCCTGGTCCCTGAGCCAATCAACAGCTCCTTTTGCCTCCACGACGCTGAGCTTCATCGAACCGTCAGCTTCACGGTCAGCTGTCTGCTCTTCATTCTGCTCCTCTTTCTTCTCCTCTCCTTCATCGCTACCGTCTTGGAGGGGCCGTCCCGCCGCATCGGTATGCGACGGCTCCTTGCGGTGAAAACAAGGACACATCGTTCATCACTTTGTCCAAGATTCTGGTTTCTTTTTACATACAACTACAAAATAAAACTTCCATTTACTGCATTTGAATGGTCTTTTATTGGGTGAAAGAGTGAATAAAAAGACATAAAAGAGCCTTTTCTTTTTGCGTTACCTGTGCAGTAGGCAGTATTGGCGTGTCTGTCTGCTCTACGTGCTGCTGAGTGTGAGGGTTCAGGCTGCTCTCCTGATCACACGCATCCATCGTTTCCATCATCTCCATCAGCTCGGAATCTTCAATGTCCTTTACACACAGACAGTTTAGTGTTGCTGTTGTACTACCATGGTCTCTCAGCTTATTGAACAGTATTTAAACCAAACCCCCCCCCACACACACACACACACACACACACACACACACACACACACACACACACACACACACACACACACACACACACACACACACACACACACACACACACACACACACACACACACACACACACACACACACAGGTGGAGATACCTGTTCCAGTTGCCGTTGTTTCTGGTGTATCCGTTCACATTTGCATGGAGGGAAAACTTTCTGGACCAGTTTCTTTACTGTGTAGTAGTCCACTGTGTCTGCATAGATGTGACGGCGGAGCTCATGGAGGTCCCCACCCTACAGACACACACACACACACACATCATTTATACGCAAAATATACTGTGTACTGAATTGGATTTTATTTAAACACATTTGTACCATGTTTTACTGTTGTATACTGTTTTATTGACAGATAACCACAGTCTCACCTCAGGGTCCAGGAAGAGGTGACAGTGCGCTGGATCTCCGTCTCTTCCTGCCCTCCCAATCTCCTGAACGTAGCTCTCAAAGCTCTGAAAAACAGTTACAACCAGTAAGGGAATACTGATAGAGACAAAGACTTGTTTTAGCACAGAGTTACGGTTTTAGATGTAAAATCTGGGTTTACGATCGAATGGAATCGATCGGACAAAGTACCTTTTGTATCTATTTACATTTTTAACGGGTAGAAAACAGGTGTGTTTAATTTTCACCATAAAAATGAAAATTTGAACATCGACCAGAGCATGACAAACTCCATCTGCTGATAAATATTATATGACATTAACGAAAGCTCCAGAACAACTGCCAAATGGACCTTGTGATAAAATAAATTTTCTCTTGTTCACAAAAATGTTTTCAAACCGAACACCGTTGCAGATTACGCGTAAAAGTTGAATGTAAAATGTTCCAAAGTGTGTTTTTGCTTTACATAAATCAAACCCACCTTCGGCATGTTATAGTGGATGATACCGCGGACGTCGGATTTATCGAGGCCCATGCCAAACGCCACAGTGGCGACCACTAGTCGGAGCTCCCCGCACATGAAGTTGTTCTGGACGCGACGGCGCTCTGACGCCGACAGGCCGGCGTGGTACGACTCCGCCTGCCATTTCAGCGGTTTACGGATCTTCTTCCTCGCTAAATGTAGAAACACAGAGCAGTAAGAAAAACCAGTGGACAAAGTAGAAAATATCAGATGGAGTAAATGCTTTTTGACAGATTCAGACAGCTTTCCGATCAGAGATACCAGTTATCCCTCCTTTACCCAGCTCTTTCTTTCTCTGTCCTACGGGGTTGCGTTGCGTCTGACTGCTGGTCTGTTTGTTTTCCTTCACGAGCACTCCGTTCAGGCAGGTCCTGAGCAGCGCTGACATGCGGGTCGTCTCCTCTCTTCTGGTGCAGTAGACGATGATGGAGTCCAGGCAGCCAAACCGATCGCCCTTCAACAGGGACACCAAAGCCTACACAGACAAATACAGGAGACGGACAGAAACATTGAGGAAGCTACGATTGTTTCTCGATGGACACATGGGGGGGGCTCTGGATATGGACAACTACACTTTTACAGAGATCTAAGAATATTTCGACACACTATAATTTCATTTGTGTGAAATGCTATGTTTCACATGCTACTCATCGCACCTGATCTTTGTCTCTGTCCATGGACACAGACAGTTGCAGGTTCGGAGGCACTGCCGCAGATCGGACCGCAATGCCGTCTCGATCGGTGATGTCCAGATGCCGTGCGATGTCCAGAGCAGTGGACAGCGTGGCCGTGGCTGTGAGTCCCAGCAAGCACTGCACTCCCAACCGCTCCCTTAGCACCTACAAACACGCATACATCATGTCGGTTTTTTGGTGACAGTTGCGGCAATCGCTCACACATACAAGGATGTTTATGCGTGTCTTGCTGCTGATAAACCAACACGGGTGCTCAAGATTTTAGTCTCATCGGGTATGGAAGCAGATTGACAAAAACATGCAGGCACAGCAGAATATCCTGATTTATGAAAACGTATTTTTCTTAATATCTAGTGTTGGTTTCAGACTTTTAAAATCTGATTTTAGAGAGAACTAGTGTCGGTGTATGGAAAGTCGTGCTTAACTTGGGTTGTTCACGTCTCTTCCTAAAATTCTCTTCGAATGTCCAGATGTTGTTTTCCCTCAAATGAACTCAAACAGTCTGAACTCACCTTGCAGAGTCTCAGGTAGCAGGGCCTGAAGTTGTGAGACCACTCTGAGACACAATGAGCTTCGTCTATACAGGCGAAGGCCACAGGGGGGAGCTCCTGAGCCGAGGGCAGACACCCGGAACCCGAACGGCCTCCACCAACCAGAGCCTCTGGAGAGAGGAGCAACACACACACCTGGCCTGACTTCACCTGGAGAAACAAAGGAAGGACACATTTTAGGCCCAAAATACTACCAACGCATAATAATAACACGTGATGGTTTAAGATGTCTCTCTTGAAAGAGTTTTGAAACTTGTCAGATGTAAACATGGCCTTTGATTCTAGATTGGGTATCATTTTTTTTTGAGACACGCAGGAAGATGTTGGAGTTTAAAACCTCCAAATGTACCGTTTCCTCCGACTCTGAAGTCTTGCTGCTCTTGTGTCTGTTACCTTTTCGATCGCAGCTTCTCTCTGTTTCATCGTCATGTTGGAGTGGATACAGGCTGCCTTCAGATTGGCTGGCAGGCCAGACAGCTACACACACACACACACACACACACACACACACACACACACACACACACACAGGAAACAGTCACAACAGAATTAGTTAACTGCATCGCTGTTCAAACGATTCACTTCATGTGAAGTCTTTTTGTTTGTGCGTGTGAGAGAAGGCGACTACCTGGTCGTCCATTAGTGAGACGAGAGGTGAAATGACCAGAGCGATGCTTTTTGATCTCTTAGCGTACAGGTAGGCCGGGAGCTGATAGCACAACGACTTACCCATCCCTGTTGACAGCACTACGAGGGTAGAGAGACCTGGAGGAACAAGTGAGCGAGGCAGACATGAACACAAGAGATCACAGATGTACACATGTGTGTTTGTATCTGTGAGTACTGTGGATACCTGACAGGATCCTCATGATGGCTTCCTCTTGTCCTGGTCTAAAGGACTGATAGCCGAGGTCTTTCAGAGCTGCCAAAACCTCAGCAGGTGTTTCTAAACACACACACACGTTCCCACAAATAAAACGTTAACTTTTGAGCAAAAGTTCTTTATTTATTTGTATTATTATAAGCAACACAATGAGTGTTTACCCTGGACTTTCCCATCATCTCCGACATCATAAAGTGGTTCCACTGGTGGTGGAGGAGCGGGGCGCTCGTAGTCAGGACGAATAACGTTCAGCAACACCTCGTCTTTATGGTCACCGTCCGCCTCCTTCTGTTGGTGCGGCTGCTCCTCTGTGATGCTGGGAGACGACACTGGAACACACACACACGACAAACATACTCAGAAACAACTGTGTGAAGTAATCATTGACTATTTTGTTCCCTCAAAATTGTGAGCTGGTTTGCAAAGTTGTATCGATTGCTGAAGCTGACGTGCAAGATGTAATAAAAGAAACGGAAAAATAAATTGTATTTACATGAAAATAAAGTGATGAAAGATGTTTTTCATGCAACATTTTGATGTAAACCTACAAAATTGTCATTTAATATCATTTATCTAACAAACAAGACGAACCTGAAAACCTCCATTGTTACATTTTTCATCATTTAGAACTAGACCGTCACATGAAAACAGTTGCGTTGAGGAGGAAAGCAGTGCGCTGGGTAACAGTGAGTTCAACAGGCGTACCCAGCGGCTGCGGTTGCAGTGTGCCCGTTGCCCTCGCAACCTCTTCCAGGGTGGGCAGTTCAAACGGCTCCTCCTCAGCGCGCTGGTCCTCGGGAACAGGAGGGGGAGGAGCTACAAAACAAGATCTCTTCATCAACACCAACAATCCATCGGTGATATTTACAGTCTGTTGTAAAACATAATCAGTCTGGTTCAGTTGATAATTGTCAGACACCACAAAGAATAATATTAATCGAGGAGATGAATTAGCGTCCACCGTCCACTTGTATTGGTTTTCTTTGTATTACCTGGTCCCTTGCAGTCCATGGCCCAGTGTCCGGTCCCTCCACACTTGTAGCAGGTGTCCCCCTGTCGAGTGAGCCCCCCTCTGAATCCACCGCGCCTTCCTCTGCCAAAAAATCCTCCACCGAAGCGTTCGCCTTTCAGCTGGAACTTCTGCATGTACATCTGAGAAACACACAGGCAATCTGTGACAACACATTTCTGGAGCTCTGGATACATCACGAGTCTGGTGGTTTAGATTTCCTTCACGAATGCATTCATTCTTTAGAAGGACACTGTAGACAGGTTTTGCATATTTAGTCTTATTTGCAATTTGCATTAAATTCATGTTGTGCAATGAATTACACAACATGAAATTACGTTTCTTAACCCCGAACACTTCAGAGCATCACTCACTGAGTGAGTCAGGAAGTTCAGTTTTACCTTTAATGTTTTGATTTATGACTTTTCGAAACATTAGGGATTCATCCGAGACACAAACAAACAAACCTGTTTCCGTAGACCTGCACCTCTGACGGCGTACCCTTTGACGTGAGATTTCTTCTTCAGATTGATCTTCACAAAGTTGCCCTCCAAGCCTTTCTTGCCGCTGTACAAATGAAGAATCGTTTGTACACGGAACACAAACAGAGATGTTTTGCAGCAGGACGTGGGTTTTGTCCTCACCTGGCTCTGACGGGCGGAGTGTGATGCGATCTCCTGGCTCCAAATTCCTCCTCTATTTCTCCTAACAAGTTCTCCTGAGGAACCTTGTGAGGAGTGATACCGTCTGTAACTCATTTGCACAGCATTCACAGTATGTGGAGATGAATTTAAACGAACCAACTTACCTTTTTTGGTTCGGTGGTTTCTTTCTCTTCTTCTGCCTCTCCATCTTCGTCTCCCTTTTTCTTGGCTCTCCTCTTCTTCCCTCCTCCTCGAGCTGGGCTCGGGTTTACATCAGAGCTCTCCTCTTTCTTTTTGCCATTCCTACGCCTCTTCTTCACTCCTCCCTCCTCTGTCGCGTCTCCCTCTCGCTGCCTTTTCCTCCTTCTCTGTTTTGTATCTTTGGATCTGTGACTAGCTTTAATGTCGTCTTCTGGCGTTAAAGGTGGCGTCGATCCTCTTTCCATCTCCTCACCTCCTTTTCTTTTTCTTTTCTCTTCCCCTGCTCCTCTGTTTTTTCCAGTGTGTTCTAGAGAAGATGTAGGTGCACTATCACTGACTGTTTTGTCACTTGTGGTGCTCTTCAACCCTTTGTCTCTTCCCAAGTCTATTGCCTCAGTTCTTTCTCGCTCCGCATCCATTTCTTCTTCCCCCTCTCTTTCATTCATTTGGATTCTCCCTTCAGTTTCTCGTCCCCTTTCTCCCTCTCCTTCTTTCTCCAGCTCTATCTCCTGGTTGCCTGCTCCCGGCTTCACCTCAGCCCCCATCTCTCCAAACACCTGACACCTCTCGAGCCACTTCCTGTCAACAAAACCCAGTCTGCTGGCAGGAGAGGACTTTCCTCCAATGCCCCTGCCTCCAATTCCTCCTCTGAAACCTCCAACAACCTGAGGGCTTCCTCTCAAGCTAATCAAAGTTCCAATGCCTGCCTCACCAACACCCTTATGTGGCGTTCCTAAAGTTTCAACAGTTTCTTTTTTGTCTCCTGAAGTCCCTGTCGTTTCATTGGCCCCTCTTGAACTTCCTGCACTACGTGGAGAAGATAACGACGACAACAAGGCAGAAGGTCGGGCTGCAGAGGGAGCTGGACGAGAGACATTTTGATTTTTTGAACTGATAACTTTACTAGTACTACTCTTAATACTAATATTACTAGTACTACTACAACTACTGGCAGCACTCGCAGCTTCTTCACAAGAATCTCTGACGGGCTCAAATGGTTCACATGGCTCTTCAGGCTCCACTTTCTGGGGTGTCTTTGAAACCAGGGACCCCAGGCCAGTGTTCCATCTTCTGTAAAGGACACAAAGTATTCTATTCAAACTAAAGTTTTAAATGGTTATCAGGTTTGGAAACTTGAAATGGCAGCAGCACAACTATTGGTAGTGTTGCTAAAGAGCATGAAATGCAATTACATACGGGGAACATAGTTCATTAAGAACATTACAAGACATATTTAATACAATATTTGGTACTTCATTTTTAGAATTGCAGAAGGTTGCAATAGTTTCATCAAAGTGGCGTCTGTTTAAGAAATGACAACAGCACTATGAACCAAAATCACAACAGAGACAAAGTATCTCAGTTCAAGCACGTGGTTAAGAAATCAGTGTCTGTGTTGAAAATAATACAACTCGAGCTGAAACAACTATCTTAATAATTGATTAAACCTTTCCGCCATTAATGAAGAAAAAAAGCAGAGAATTCTCCAATATGAAGATTTTTTGCTTTTCTCTCTTTTGTATCGTTTTAAACTGAATATATTTTGGTTTTGGACTGTTGGTCTTACAAAACAAGATATTTGTAGATGCCATCTTGGACTCTGGAATATATTTAATATACTAAACAATATCGATATATTAATAAAATGCAGTTACATATCGATCAGCAAATAATGCACGGATGATATGCAGCTAACATCACAATACCTTCTTGTATTTCATTACCTTGGTGTGAAAGGGCTGGATTTTGGGGCACAGGAAGTCATCTTGACAGTGGCAGCAGCAGCAGCAGCAGCAACAGCAGCAGCAACAGGGCTGTTTGACTGTCCAGTTTGTCCGTCTTTCAAGGAGTTAAGAGGCACCCGACCGGGAACGACAGATTTCTTCAGTGAGACAGGTCTCTCCTGGAATATCAAAATAAAATAAGGAAATCATTTTTACAGGTCTCACATGAGGTGGCAGGAGTTTTTAAGTGTACAGTTCTCTCTCTTATCATAATGTTGTATGGTCCGTGTTCTTTCAAAGTGTGTCTCACCTTACTGAGTGTGGCCAGGTTGTTTTTAAGCTTCATGCCATAGTACTGGGCAGAAGCCTTCAGACTGTCTCTGTCTTCGGGTGTCAGTCTGGGAGACGATGTCGGCTGTGAACTGCGGTTCAGATGGGCACCCCAACAGTCCGCCTCCTACGTAGATCAACAACCAGCAGAACATCACAGACGTACGAAACAAATTGTCTTACTTGTATTTGTTTGTTTTTGTTTTTTACAATAAACATCCAGAGTCCCAAACTACCTTCTGGACTGTGTTGATCCCAGCTGTAGCTGTGGCCTGTTCAGCATGCCCGCTGGCTGCATCACTGCTGCTGTTTTCTTTGGCTTGTTTCAAACTGCGGTATTCTTTATACAGCTCTGGGATTGAGACACACCATGTGTTATGCTTATGTCTTTAAACACATTGTCTGTGCTAGAGTTGGACAAAAGATACTTCTGTTTATTAGTGTTGCAAGTTATGGATGCTACTCACGTCTGGTCTCCTCTGGAGCTTGGTCAATGTCCTCCTGGAAATGAAAGAGCATCTTAATAAACTAACTAACACAGCAACACTGTCTGTAGCAGTACGTGCCATGTCCTGTGGACCAACAGATCAATAACGAAACGTAAACAACAATAAAAACAAAACATATCATGTCATATAATTACATTCTATATCTATGGGGTTGACATTATGTCACTGCCTGCTGACTCTCGGCTCACGTTTATGGTTTACATTACCTTGTTTGGTTTCCTCCGGTGGTCTTTAACAAAGCCCTGCTCAAAGCTTTTCAGCTGAAGCTTCACCTCGTTGTATCGATCCATGGTCACGTTAACAGGGTCGATACCTGTCCGATTTAAATAGCTTTAATGTTAACTCAAATGATTAATTTACATAATTAGAGGATAGCATCTGTCCAGCGAAAGCTAACGTTACAGCAACACGATAGCTCGCTAACGTTATAAACGCAACATTATTTCTAAGCGTTTTTCTGAATTTAGCAGCGAAAGCTTTTTTTATAGTAACGGTGAGTTACTTTAGCTTCTTCTTCTCTTGTATAGTTATAGCGACTCAAACGAGGAAAACAAATAAATGTAGAGTTAGTGCATAAACTATCATATTAGAAAACTGCATTAGAGGGCTTTCTTCTGCCTTGTGTCTTGTTTACGATTTTTCCCGCGCCGGAAAAATGACAGTTTGTGTTGCCAGGTTCCTTCTTGTATCCCCCATTCTCACAAAACATAGGTTTCTGTTTTTATACGGACTTAGTCAAGGTGAAATACTTTATTAGCGATGAGAACACAACAATATAGATTTTTGTAAACAATAGTCTGTGTAATCGTTAGAAATCTGTTGAATTTCTAATACATCCGTTTAGGTTTGGTTTATTCAGAGGGATTGGGATTGAGCCTGTCAGGCACCACTTCCTGCCGGATCCACTAGACTCCGCCTTCTTCTTAAAGGGACAGGGACTCATGATGACCGAGGTAATATTGTACTTTTTACTTCACTACATTTATTTGATAACTTTTCTTTATTTTCTTTATTTGATTTCTTTGCCGATTTAGATCAATTTAAAAAATAGAAATAATTGATATTAAAGGTTTAGACAACTTCAACTTTAGCCAGTCTATTTAAAATACATTGTTCTAAAAATCTTTTTTTTTTTTAAATGTAGTTTGACATACTGTAGTCTCAGCACTTTTGAGGTTTTGATCTTGAAATTCAAAGATACCGTGTAATGAATATACATTAAAGTTTAAGGTCCCTGACGTTTTTCTGCTGCTGCTATGTCAATGTGACAAAATATGAAAAATGAAATCAATCACTATATGTAGTTTTTACACCATGCAGTTATTATTACATTGTGTTTGTACAGTGTGAAACAAAGTGTTGCTCTGTGTAAGGGCATAACTGATCCTTCAACCTATAGGTAGTCTCTGACTATCCAGCACTCTTGCGAGTGTCCATTGCAATGTGCAGGATGACCTTATTCATGTGCATTAACTTAATTATCTAAAATGCGTATCCTGTTTTGTTCCGTTTTCATAAATTCATTCTCAACTACTGTTGGCCTGTACAGAAACATCGGTTGCTCTGTAATCACAGGTCTTTTTGTCAGCCTATTATCAGTGAGGCCTTGAACACATTTAATACTTGCTTCATCACTACTTCACTAGATACAAAACGCAGACTAACGGAAAATGAATCATTTTCTAAACCCGATGACATTATGGGTTATTGCAAGCAGGTATGTGATGCAGTGCATAACGGCAACAGCAACACTAAAATCAATGCATGAATGAAAAAGGACAACAAATAGTAACAAAGAAAAACTTTTATTGTCAGGGGGGGAGTGGGTATAAAACTGCTGCAAGGTAAATCAGAACCATGACAGTGAGGATGGACATATTTCACATTTGTCATAATGAGACATCACTTCATTCCAGCAGGGAGACCTCGTGGAAGTATGCACTGAGCATCTTGGTCCCCTGAATGTAGTTGGTTCTGAAAGTGGAAAGATAAAACAGCGATGAGCTCAATTAACCGGTGAATACTTGTCTTTATTACAAACCTGTAACAAAAAGGGCCATCGTAAAGATCATTCATGAAGAATTAAAGTTGTTGCGTCTCACTGTAATTATAACTTTTGTGTGGAAGAACTTAATTCGGTACTTGATCACGAAATTCAACATAACAACAACGTACCTGTTGAGCTTCTCGTTCTGTGAGTGAGCTCCATCATCAGAGGATCCAACAGGCAGCAGCATGACGTTACGCCCTGTGGCCTCCTGGAAGGTCAGGGTGACGGGGATGCTTCCACCCTCACGAGTCAGGTCAGGCTCCACTCCAAAGACTTTGGCACAGCAAGGAGGAGAACATGGAGAGAATAGTCACTAGGACTGGAAAACTAAATCTCTACAACGTTTTCATCTTTAACCATCAATAATAGGAATCAGATGACATGATATGAAAATCATCATATGAAACCGAAACTATCAACATAATTAGATAACAGTGGGTCTAACTGGGAGTATGTGTTTTGAGTGAACTGATCCTTTCACTATATACATCTCTGTACCTGTTTTCATGGCCTTTCGACCTGCCATGTAGTGTGGGTGGTTGAAGTCAGAGACCCAGGCCTTGGCTCCGTGGCCCATGTACACTTTCAGCTTGTTGGGGCTCCCCAGTTCAGCAAACTTCTTCTGCAGATGATCGTTAACCTTGATGGAGAAAAAGAAAAAAACATGAATGACAGTCTAGGTCCAGACTCGAGTCCCTCAAAACAAAACGCCTTTCTGTTTCAGCATCAGTTTTAAAACCCTCATTTGAATATTACCTTTATAAACGTGGATGTACATTGTGTTTTTATCTCCTGTTGGGTGACATAATGTGCAGTTTGAAATGTTTCTATAATGTTCCCGAATGTAAATGTGGGTGTATTTGCTTATTTGTATCACTGGTTTCTGTTTGTATTACTCTGTAGGTGTAATTTTATGTAATGTGATAAGTAATTTAAATAATTAAAACATTAATTTCTTTCCATCTTTAATGAACTTCCTGACTTTTCATTCATTACTTCTCCTTGATTGCTGCCTTGGTAACAACTTGGCAAACGTACCACTTACCAAACTTGCTTTGTGACAAGAGTTAATTAAACAATGAGTATTTTAAACCTTATTCTTCAGCAGAACTACTGTTAATCACTGATTTATTTATAGCCATATTCACGAAAAACAAAATGTGACAGAGTCATCTTTGTGACACACTACCACTGAGGGACTCGAGTCATCAAGTTTTAAATTACACTGGCAGCAATTATAATTTTTTTTCCACACCACAACCTTTATTGTGTTCTGGTCACATGACCACTACCATTTGCCAGCAGTAGAATGGGTGTTAGGCTATTTCGGTGTCTACCTGCTTCTCCACCACTTTGGGGTCCATGTCGGGGACGAGGCGGATGGAGAACTTGCCGATGACCTTGCGGGGGATAACAGTCTTGGCTCCTGTTTCAGAGAAAGCTCCCTCGATACCGTGAAGAGACAGAGATGGATACCTCCAGCGGTGCATCAGGAGTTTCTCCTACAGGACAAAAGAAGAAGAGTACACTTACATGATCATGACTTACCATGCAGTAATGTAATGTCTGTTTGAGTGGCAACAGAAATCAATGCCTTGCCTTGGTGTCATGCATCAGCTGTTCCACTCCGACGTCTTTGGAGTATTCATCCAAGTCAAACTCTATCTTCTCATACAGCTTTTTCTCGTCATCCGTCACAGGGGCCACGTCATCGCTCATCCCAGGAATCAAAATCTTCCCCTTCCCATCTAAGAGGGTGCCTGTTTAGAGAGACGCAAGCAAAAGATTTAAACACCGCTGAAAACGTCAAAGACTCAAAACTAGTTTTGCGAGACTGTGGCTCAAATGTCAGCATCACTTGCCCATGAGTGCAATCAGGTCGGTCATGGCTTCATGAACAGAGCCACCAAAAACCCCCGAGTGCAGGTCCTTGTCGCCGCATTTTACCTTTAAATAAAAAAATAAAAAAACATTTGAATGTGCTTCTTCAGAATACAATATCACAAAAAACCGCATGACATTTGTGTTGTGCTGGAAGAGCTGCATTACTATAGAACTAGGTTTGGTTCTTGCTGCATCTTAAGTGATTACGCTAAGAATTCAAAACAGCACTACAATCAGACTGCACCTCAATGAAGAAGTAGCAGATTCCTCTCAGGCCGTAGGTGATGCAGGGTTTGGTCTTGCCGAGCCAATAGTTGTCGGAGATGCAGACGTAGTCCACGTCTTTTAAGAAGGTGTCTTTTCGTGCAAACACCAGTTCATCCAGGCCCTCAGATCCAGACTCCTCCATCCCCTCGAAGCAGAATTTGATGTTGATGGGAAGCTCCTGCAGGAAGTGAGATAAGGGGAGAAAGAACAGTTTTGAAACGGAGTTGAAAGGGAGCACAAAACCATCCGACTCGTTCATTGAGAAAATAACTTTGATATTGATCATAGAGTAGATCCTGGGATTGTTGACTGAAGCTCCTTACAGCATGTCGCTGTGATACTTTCCTCAGACAAGCTGTTCCAGAGAGACGTGAAAGTTTTTCAAAACGACGCAACACGGTGACGTGACTTGGTTTAATCATTAAGTGATGGCTGGATAAGACGCGACTACCGATTTCATCCAGAGACCTTTGACCTCCTCTCCTGCTGACGGCTCTCAAATGATCAATTGATTACAGAATCGGCTCTGCACTGAAATACAGAGAGAATGAATTTCTAGGTTTGATGCAGAATCATTTTGGAAAACCACTCCTGGTCACAACACCAAAAGCAATACTGTACAGTAATTCAACAAGATTCTGGATTATTATTTATCATGTTCCCACAGAAAAACAAATATACGGCTTTGAGCATTGCGTAGCTCGGTAGCAGTGTTTACATGTTGTCCCAAATAGTCTCTGTGAATGTTCGTGACAGATGGGTTTAACCTATAATTATCATTCCACTCTCCATAAATGCCAAACAATGTTATGCTCAATGCCATAAAACCACATCGGCATATTTCTCCATTCCAAGCAATGGAATCAGTCAATTCTGATCCGTTCTGTTGTTTCCCCATCACCGTTCAACCGCACCCAATTTGGCAAGTCATGAATAACTGAACCAAACCAGAACAGGTTTGTTTGTATCGTCTCCACAGTGAAACGCTCTGCGACACCATCATCAATGACACCGGCTGCCTGGACTGTGATCACACACAGTCTTGTAACAGAGGTCTGGTCATTGTTGAACAATGGTTGTTCTCAGGAAATGTGGCTGCGTCAGTGGCACAAGGATGATCTCGGCCTTGCTGGTTTGATTTCTTGAAGCAGGACGTCTTACTGTCAACTGGACAATGCAGTTGTGGTTTTGTCAACTCTAACCCGAGAAACAATTTGTTGTCCCTAAAATCAATATGTGCCCACTGAATCAGAATATGGTTTATTACAAAGTAGTTTCTTACTTTTGGTGGATACAATAAACTTATTAAGAGGAAATAAAGGGTAAAGAAAGATTCCATAAGTAAGAGAAGAAGACTGTGGTGGGAACTTCACCTGCTGGATCTTCTGGTGGGCCTCAATGCAGTTGAACCAGGCCAACACTGGACCCTTGTCATCAGTTGAGCCTCTTCCGTAGAGCTTACCTGCAAATAGTAAACAGTGTTTTAGTTGAAAGTCTTTGGTCTTTATTTTATTGCAGTTATTATAAGGCTTATGAATTTACATTGTCTAGGCATAGCTATATATGTAACACAAGAAGAAAAACATTATTAATGTATTCTCTCATTCAAAGTTACTTGCTAGTAGTACCAGCAAAGTTAAGGAAGCCTTTCACACAATGAACAGCGTGAGGCAAAGTCCAGCAACTAAACAACTGGATAGTAAAACACGACATAAGCAAGAAAGATCAGAGCTGAGCAGACAGGAATGAGACAGGAGGAAGTGGATGTGGAACTTTCTGTCAGCTGACTTTCACCAGAAAGCACACGAGACTTTTGGGTTTTGGAATTATTAGCACAAAAAAAACATGAAGGAAAAAGGTTAAAAAAAAACCAAAAGATCTGACCAGTTCTCATGTCATCAAACATAAACTGAAAATATGTGCGGCCTAATAGTATAGCATGTAGAAGTCCTTCTGTGACGTTTAACACACAGCACAAGCACACCTTCAGAGACAGCATTTGCATCATTGTACAGGCTTTAAGGATGCTAAGTGACAGCTGCAGAGTTGGTGAATAGCAGACGATGATCAAACATCCATCATCCATCATCTTGTAATACATTTATGAGATAAAATGTTTCACTTGAGCCATTTTTGGCTTCTGTAAAGCTGAATGTATTCTTGTTAAACACATCTGCACTTGCTCAACTAGACCTGTGAGGTTTGCAGAGAAGACGAGATTAAGAGCACGGCACTACTGGGCTGTACTTTAGTAACATGCTGCACACTGCGATATGATCAAAAGTACAACGCTGATAAAAACAAGATGTTACATTTAAGTAATGACGAGTACAAAAGCGACCTCTCTGCTCTCCAAAGAAAGAGTTTCATGTAATAGTTGTGTGCAGACATTTTGATATCTTCTCAGATACTAAATGACCAGTTTCATTTTATTCTGTAGCTCAGTAAAACTCGGCTTTACTTTAACTGTCCTCTTTGTTTCTGTCTCTGTAGGACAAGTTGGTCATTCATTTCAGTGCAAAGTGACACTATATTGTTGCCACGCTGAAAAAGAAGGTTATGTGATCGTCACATCAAAGACTGGGAAAAAGAAACCTCACGAAGTCAACCTCATCACATCTCGTCTTACATGCCAAAACAGCATTCCGGTCTACTGCAATAAGTTGCAATAGAGCCGCTTTGTTTCTCACGGACAAACTTTCCGTGTCATATTGAAACAGAAACAAAAAAAACATCTGCTCTCACCGTCTTTCTCCACCAGAGTGAAAGGCTCTGTATCCCAGCCATCATCAATGCTAGCCGGCTGGACATCCAGGTGGCCGTAGATACACACGGTCTTCTTGCCCGGGTCCGACCCCAAACTCCCCAGGATGATAGGCGGCAGAGGGATCTCCTCTCCAGAGGGAAGCTGCATACACAAACAAAAACAGCATGACATTTTAGTACAGGTTCAAGGAAAACCAATGAATTACTAGTGATGACGTCGAAACATTAACACACCTTCTGTTTGCCGATGTCCACCATCTCCACTGTTCCCCCCAGCTTCTCGATGTCCTTGGCGGCCATCTCCATCATCTTCTTGATCTCCCCGCGCTTCTCTGGCCAAGCAGACACGCTCGGGACTGCGACCCAGTCTGCAAGACGCTGGGGACACCGAGCAAGATTCACATACATGTTAATGCCCCGGAGCAAATGTGTCTTTGCACTTTGATCACGTGAAGACAGACATTTGACTGCAAACGTTGACTGTAACAGCAAAAGGTCGTACAACACTTCCCTCAGGATGAGCTTACCTGCACGTACAGATCCTGGTGTTCGTCCACATACTTGAAAAGTGCTTCGAGATGAGCCATCTTGTCCAGCGACAGGAGCTGAGGGTTTACAAGGCAGAGTGGAGTGAGAGTCAACCTTCAGCCCTTTGCCGTCTTATGAGAGGAAGAAGAAAAAAAAACACGCCCTGCTGCAAACCTGCTGAGCCCTGCACTATTTGTACCCCCTTCTGTCATGCATGCAGAGCCAGAACAGCACGAATCAGATCAGGAAGTTGAGTTGGTGACAGTTTTGAAAATGTTTGTCACAGCTGCTACTTCATGCATCTTGTAGTTTTTTTATAAACAGAAAAGCAGCCACATAGAAAGTTGCAAAAAGGTCCCATTACAGCAGAAGGGTCACTTCCCTCCCTTTAAGTTCCATGTGTGAACATTTATAACATCACTTTAAGTTTTTAGGTTTAACTTGGAAGAATATGTATGAAAACCTCATTATAATTACTTGGTCAGTTATGAGAACTCACTTCGCGTTTATTCCCGGACAGCTGATGTCCACACGTGACTCTTCTCACCTGACAGACACTTCCTGTGTTTCCTAATGACGTGGACACGCGGCTGTAACGTTGAAACTTGTTAATGTTTTCTTCCACGCACGAAATAACAAGAGGGCAGAGAGATTTCCTCACATCAGTGGGCGTCAGTAACGGAGTTGTACCCCAAACCGGACAGTTTTTAGCTAATGTTTCAATACAATTCACTTACAATGTTGATAAAAATGATCGTGTAATGTTTTCAGTTGATTTAATGGTGTTAAACTGAAGTTAAACTTCGTACCTTTCAAACGAAATATTGTTGTAATTATTACAGTTAGCTTTGCCTTTACCAGAGTCGTTAAAACGATGCTAACACCGGTGAATTAGCCGTGCACTGCCTAATCCGTGGGGACTTCTATCCTCGTTGTAAACACTTGCTGCTGCTGGTTTTTCGTTAGTGGCTTTTTGATTATTTTCACTGCGCAAAGGATTGTGGGTCAGCGGCAGATGCTGCGTCATGATCGTCCATGAAGACCAGAAACAGTTGAGGGAGAAGAGCGACCCTCTTTGACGAATCTACGTACGTTTACACATGAGAGCAGCTCAGGTGCAACAGTGGTGGAAGTAGTACTACAAGTAAAAAGCATGTATTTAAAAGTACAATAGTATTTGCATCATAATATACTTTAAGTAGGACCATTTCGTGATAATGTACAGGACATTTTATTATTGGTTTATGATTATTGTACATTAATGTGTACATAACTAAAACATTACTTTATATACACTACTGCTGGTAGCTTGTGAATTTCCCCCTGTAGATCAATAAAGTGTTGATGTATGATTATTACATTTTGTAATATTAATCTGACTGGGAAGTAACAGTCATGAATGTAGTGGAGTAAAAAGTACAATATTAACCTCTGAAATGACCTTTCCTGCAGGTCAGTGCAATTCAGAGCAGAGTAATCTCAAAGCCAACCTCACTACAAACTACAGCTAACCCAGAAGAACTAGGAATGGTACTGCTGGTCCAGCTCCTTGGAGGGGAGTTACCATCGTTACCACTGTCCCTGTGTTTTGGAGGGCAATCCGGGTCATAGTATTCACTGGTAGCGGCACCTTCAACTTCAGGAAATTCATTTTCACTGTTAAAGTCACTGCTGTCATCTGGAGGAGAGAGTGGTAGTTGTTACCAACGTCACAGACGACTGCAGTAAAGTATTTGGCACATAATCAAGTCCAACGTGATAATTAAGTTGTGAATCATTAGTGAAAGCCAGATTAACAATCAAAGGGCAATGGCAAATCGTAAATAATTGTGTAACAGTAACACAAAGCAAAGCCAGTAAATAAGTTACAAACAAATTTAAAAACTTAGTTTCAAGTTTATTAACATTACTGGTCACAAATGTTAATATGTACTATGTTAATATATAATGACAAAGTAATCCTGTAGCACTCTTCAAAAGTTACATGTGGTCGAGCTTTGAAAAAGGACATACAGGCCCAGACTTATTAACCTGGTGGGACGGCTTTCTTCGTACAGAAACAAGGATTTATGTCAATGAAGACATTGCAACAATCTACTGACAGTGAACACACGTTCATTCATTATTTGAGGGCCATTGGTTTTGTTGAGTTTCGTCGATCAGCTGCCGTCCTGAGAAGTTACAGCTCTTTTAAAATGAATTTATAGACCACATCAATTATGTGAATAAAAACCTGGCCGCACAAAATACAAATTAGGCTTAAATATATGTGCACATACGTTTTCTAACACTTGTAACATAGGCCAATTCTGACTTTTACTTGGAATGTATTTTTCAGTCATGAAATATGAATATTATATATATTTATATTATATATAAAACATATTTACTTGGTCCAGACATGTTTTTATCAGTTAAACAAAACATTAAAATACATTAAATTCAAAGCACCTACTCTCCATCTCCAACAGTAGACACATTTTTTATGCTGCATACAGATATGGAGTATTGCTTCGCTGTTGTATTGCATTACATTTCACAGTTGTACCTAATAAACCTGGTAACTCAGTATAAATATATATGTACTGTGTATATATATACATATGCACCATTTCTGTCTTGTTTTTATGTATACTGTATGATCTTATATATGATCTCAGTAACAGAATGTTAACTTATTCCCACCAACTGTTGCTCAGTTTTATATCAAAGCAAAATGAGTAAACTTGTGTTTTTATATATTTTTTTCCACATAATGTATTTCAGAGCATTGCTGGATTTTTCTGTCAGTTTTAAATATTTTCCATAATGGCCAATTTAAAATAATTACAAGCATAATCAAAGAAAAATAAATATCTTCGTGTGGCAATAGACTTTATTGCATATATTTCAAGTACACAAACACTCCATGTATTCTGCTACTGCACCACAGGTCGAATGAACACACTCAAAAGTCTTAACAGTTAAAACAAACAAACAAATCAAAAGGCCTGGATGTTCAGTCAGAGAAAGAGAAAATCATTTGTAGGCATTGGCTTTATGTTTGGGCAAGAAGTTGAAACTCGTTGGTACCGGTCCAAGTAGCATTTCACTGGAGAGGGGAAAAGTAAGATATTATAATCAGTAAATACATACATTCCGCAGTTATTCTTAGTGTAGCTTGATGGTTTAAAAATGGTTTCCTGCTCACCTAATCCTGACCCAGTCCCCAGCATGTTGACTGGCCATTAGTGACTCCAGGTAGTTCCTGCCCAGGTAGAACGGAGGTCTCTCGTTGATCTTCTGAGGCACCCGTTCCAACAGGCCTACAGGAATATATCTGAGAGACAGAGATAGTACTATAATAATAAGTGTGTTTCTGGATCAAATGGCAAGCCATGAATATTTCTTGTTGTTGTTATTAGCAGAAGAAATATATTGCAAGTGCGTGTTGTTGCCCACCTGCACATGAAGGAGAGCCACTCCAGCATGAAGGTGCGCGTCTTCTCCACACCTCGAGTGTCGGAGCCCCAGTGCTCCAGACCGAAGTTGCTGAAATCCCGGAGGACGTCCAGTCGCTCACTGGACGAGATGTCCCAGTGTCTGCGCTCCTTTATTTCAGTGAAGATCCAGGGCTTAATGAGAGCACCCCTGAAGAGACAAAAAAAATCAAGTTCAAGTTCTCCACAAAGAAAACTGGGCTCCGTAAAATGGAGTAGTTCCTCTGGTCGGGATTCTTTGTGTGACTACTGTGCTCCAAGTTATTGTAAAAGTAAGAACGCACAGGAAATAACAGAAACACCCCCTAAAAAAACAGAATCATTACTAGCACAAAAAAAGGTATAATGCAGCTATAGAGCTAATTAGCTGTCAGCCTTAACTCTGACAATTTCAAAACGTAGCTAGCTAACAGTAGCAAAACATCTGTCTCTATCCCAAAATTTCTGTTTTTTTATCTAATCTATCCATTTCGCAGTAACTCACTGTCCACTAGACAGCGCTGTGGGGCCCACTGCCCAGTGGTTGACAATAGCTGGCGTAGACCACATAATAATGTGACATTTCCATCGGCGTTTCCATTCATTCGTCTGTACCGTGTGTATTCACTAAAGTGGCACCAACCTTGCAATCATAATGCCAGAAACTCCAGTTTCTCTTGCTTTCATGGCATCTTCATAGGACAGTATGTCTCCATTACCTGGGACAGTAAACACAGGTCACCTCAGGTCACCTCATCACCAACAAATGATGACCCTTCCACAGCTTGTGCATAATATACAGTTCTCTACACCTCAGAGGGGGTTTGTTATTGTGATAGTATTGAACTCTACGCAGCTAAAATCTGAGGTAAACCAAATTCACACACCAAACAGCGGGACAGGACTAGCCAGCTTGGAACAGGTGTTGATGTAGTCCCAGTCAGCCGACTTAGTGTAGCGCTGCTCTTTGGATCGGCCATGCAGCTGGAAGAAAACTACAGCATCAGTGGTGTGTCATCACACTTTGAAACAGACTCGTATTCATTTGCAGATACAAAAATGACAAAAGGAGAAGGAAAAACTATTCTGCACAGCTGACGACAAATAAAAAAAACAAGTGGCTGGAAATGACAACGACACACACTTAATAAGAGTCAGAGAAAATGCAAAATGGGAACACATGAAGTGAGACAAATAAAGAGTCATATCTGGTGCTCAAACAATGCATTCTGGAGAGGCGTCCACTCCACATGGTCTTAAAAAGACACGACTGGAAATGAGACTCGGTTTGACTTCCATAGTTGTCGTGTATTTCGTGACTCATGCTGCGACTGTATTAATTATGATTTTCACCGCATGGTGTGGGTCAATACCTTTTTACACCCATGCCTCTTCTGTTACAGTTGCAACACTTTGTCCGTTTATTTATGCTGCTTTTACACAAGACTGACCGTGATCATAGAGACGTCCCACTTCTTCATCTCCGGGATGAGTTTGTGTGCTACGTTGCACTTCTCCTGAACACCAGTGCGGATCTTGACCGTTAAAGGGACGTCAAGCACCTCCAGGAGGGAAAGAAAACACATTCTCATTCACCCTTACACTTTGTGGAAAACATTTTCCTGGACGGATTATTAAAAACTAGTTGAACACTTGCATACCGTACATATTAAATGACAGTATTTTCTGCTGAAAGCCTAAATTCACCACGATATCAAATTCAGACACGTACATGGTTCATTCCCTTGATTATCTGTTCAAACTTTCTGGTGCGTGTCATCAAGCCGCAGCCTCCGCCCTGATGAGGGAAAGTAAACAAACACCACCTGTTAGTCAGTGACATGTTAATGTTTAATACTGCTTCATACACTCAATCATCACACACAAACGTCTGTCTGACTGTAAAGCTCTCACTCATCACAGCGCCATTTAATTCCCCCCACATGGCCTCCCGTATTTACCAGCATGCTGATCTTTTCTTTGTCGTTTATTGACCTCAACCACTGTAGAAAAACATGGTTTTACCAGCTGTGATGTTTACCTTCTTGTAGACGAGGTCAATGGGGCATCCGGAATTGATGTCCACAAAGTCGACATCAATGTTACCGTTGATGAGCTCTGCACACCTCGTCATGGTGTCGGGGAAGCAGCCCTCCACCTGGGGACACAGTCAGGACTTCAGAACTGAGGCCGTCTTTACTCTCACGCAAGTCCACAAGCCGCGTTTAAGACAACGGGGAAAAAAAAAAGCAATTCAACAGCTCTGAGGAGTCTCAACAATCTATGACGACATCACCTGGACGCCAAAAACATCTTCGCTTTCGTGGCGCTTCAGGAGGGCCCACTCTGACTGCTGCCCCTGCAGCAGGTTGGTGCACATGGCCATCTCCCCGCAGGTGATGTCTGCTCCGAAGCGCTTGCACACGCGACGGAAAGGCAGATTTCCACACTGAGGAAAGAGAAGGAATGTATTTAGTCAGGTCAAAACCTTATCCGTTTGGTGTGTTACTGGTTCTATAGTGACATTTTAACAGCAAATTTGATTTGTCGGGCAGCATTTAACTACATCAAACCTCAGTGCTGGATTCAGTTTGGCTGTACTTACAGTTGTGAGAGGAGCAAGGTAGAGCTTGTCTTGAAAGTCCACCTTGAACACAGAGAAAGGGGATTACATGATGTTCCTTGGGTTATTTTAAATCATTTTGAAGGAGAGATGGTTGTCTATATATACTGGACATATATATATATATATATACACACATATATACCTGTTTCCTCTCACACGGGCGCAACTTGATGACATCTACATCAGTGAGAGGCCCAACCGTCTTCACTGGAGGCCGTTTATCTGGGCCGGCCTGTAGCTGGTCACAGAGCAAACACGTAAAAAAACATACTTCTAAAATGCCACGCAACACACATACCCCTATATCAGAGGTAGTAGTAGAGTAGAAATGTGTACCTGGGCTTCAGCCTCAGTAGACGCCTGCTGCTCCCCTCCTGTTAGATCTGCAGATAACTCAGCTGCACGAGTGTCACCTAAGAGTGTCAGAAAACTGAATTATCAACCGCTCTACTCAGGGGACAAAGAATGGCATGCATGTTGCCCAAATAAAATGAGGTGGGCTGATTAAATGAAAGCTCCAATGAGTGCCACAGAGACCCACGTCAGAGACACTTCCTTTTCACTGCTGATTACAGCACTTCTGTGTCGGTATAATTTCAAACCACTCATAGAACAAGAACGACCGACGGCTTCATTCTTAGCAGAAACACTGGCAGAATATTAATATTCCTGAAGGACATTTGCACTGCCAACAGATCACGTATAAGTGTGTCTTACCGTTCCCTTGCTGTTCTCTTTTCTCTTTGTTGTCCGAAAGTATTTTCAGGTACTCTTCTGACTTCTCGAAGGTCACCGAGCGCTTCCTCAGGCGAATCTGCAGGTCTTTACTGAGGCTGTTCTTCACCGGCGTCCGGCCCTCGTTGGCCTTAATTAGTTCGGCGTTCACCATGGTTTTGAAGTCAGGTGTCGTGTGCGCCTTGGCGTAGCGGCAGGAGAAACCATAACCGCACTTTCCGAATGTGTCATAGAGGTAGCAGCTCTCCCCGATGTCAGCGGGCTTGGTTGCCAAGTACTCGGCTACGTCGTGGTAAAAGCGGCATTTGTCTCCAAAGGGACATTCCCTGTTGTCCTGCATGGATGGGAAAAGTCACGACAATGACTGTCGGCTGGCATAGCGACTGAAGAGCACTTTGTGAATGGTCGGTTAGAGTTTCATACCTGAATGACTGAGGGACACAGTCGTTTTTCATCATAGGCGGTGGGCTTTGTGTGCGGCCTTGACTTATTCTGTCCCCGAATGCGTTTACCGTCTGGTTTGCCGCACTTATTCCCCTCCTCGGGGTCTAATTTGAGCTTTTTTGTGTCAGGTTCCTCAACAGAGGTCGCCTCCGTCTCCTCTACTTTGTCACCATCACTGGCCTTTTCCCCCTTTGGGCCCCGCCACTCAGAGTCTACGAACCCATGAAATTTCTCTTTGGTGGTCAGGAATCTGCAAATACAAGAAGAAAAAAAAGAAATGTAATGACCCGTCAGTTTGAAGATGTAACAACCTGACAAACAACACAGGAACTTTAAGTGCGAGCGGAATGAATAACGCAACATCACACTGTGTAATGTCTATGTGATTTGACACAGTGCCTTAGTTTGGCAAAGCTGTTTCTATTTCTATACCAATGAGATGTGAGACCGGAAACAGTTAAGGCCACCTTGATTATCATAACAGAGAAGAATATTTTGTGACATTTGCTTCCTGCTCTATTACCACAAAATGGTACAATTATAAGAATGTCTATTGATGTGGACCAGCCAATCCTTGGAGTGATACATAAGAACATACTCTGTGCAAGAAGTCGAGCACATTCACTACAGCTGCTAAGGCCTTTTGTGTAGTTCTGTTGGCTCCATCAGACAGAGCAGCGTGCAGTGTGCAATCTATGAGTCCATGCTACTCTGCAGGGAAAAAGTGGATCACTCTAATCAGGGTTGGAACCAGTTTCTAGCCCAAGTGTAGGGCATCTCTAGATATACCAATGAGGACAAGATGGAGCACGAGGCCGGGAGGCAGGCTGGAGTGACGTCAGCTTTGATACAAGCGTTATAACGGACTGATGGTGAAGAGGGAGCTGACGGGCAAGATGTGATGCAGAACAGGGAGATGGTGACGTTCAGAGTTTTGGCAGCTGTGTGGATGATGTCACATCAGCTGTCTGAATCGAGACTCTTGCACCAAACATACACTTTGGACAACAACTGAGATTGTGTGCAGTGATCTCCACCATGTATTAATTAGCTAGTTACTTACTGTGGCTTGAGGGCAGCTTCACCCTTCACAGCTACACTTGTCCTCTTTTCAACCGTTTCCTCTGCTGCTCTTTCCATCACACCTTCACAGGCGTTCTCCAAATCCTTTTCCCTGTAAAATGTACATCAGATTATCACTTTGAATCGAACACATCGCTTAACCGAAGAGCTATTGATCTCCTTCCTGGTCGAGGGACACGAGTAACGTTATGTCAGAAATACTCTGTACTGCATATTTCATTCATACGAGTTGACTCAACGTCAGTTGAAGCCACTCTATTCAACTCCCTGGTTGCCTGTCTGGTTAAATCTAATTAAAATCGGTGGAGTTACTTACATTTTATTTTCAAAGTTGCCAAGATAAACAGCTAACTCTCTCTGTTACTGTAGCATGCTTTGCTGGAACCTAACCCTGCTAGCAAGCTAACCGCTAACTTAAAGGCTGCTGAAGCAAACAGTCAACTAACCACTTGCTTGCAAATGCATTTGACGTTAATTTATAAAAAAGTCAAAAGTAAATGTCAAACAATTACAGTAAACGTGGATTACACTTCCGTCTCACACCCCAATATGCAACAATATAAGTTACAACTGCATGGGGAGGCAGTTGTGCTGCATTTTGGTAAAGTCCGTGGTGTACTGTGCGGACGTCTGACGAACATTAGTTCCGCGTAACACAGCTCGTAATCAGATTACATTTAATTGAATATACATTACATGTTTCAGTTTATAAATTATACTATATATATTACTAAATTACTTTTACAAAATAGAACTACAATAATAATTGAAACATTTAGTCAGATGCCTTTTTTGGATTTCACTTTTATTTTAAGATTGCATCCTCACATTCGAACATGTAATTTATACATCTTTGACCAAGGAAAAAAATGATTCACATGCAAATCAATTTTTGTCTACAAAGCTATTAAAGATGCAGAACATTATGCAGAAACTGATAGTTGATCCATTGTTTTAGTTCACCACCTTCTGTGATAGTAAATAAAATATGTTTGTGGTTTTGGATGATTGGTTGGAAAAAGAAGAAATTTGAAATGTGACCTTGGGAGTACAGGGAATTTATTTTAGAGACCTTATTAATCAAGAAAAATATTCGGCAGATTCATCCATAATTAAATGATTGTCGTTGTAGTCCCAACAGATACATTGAAACATTACAAAAGAGACATCCGCAAAGTCAGAAATCATATTCTAATTACAACATGAAGGAAAAAATGACTGCCATGAAGCAAAGCTCAGGTAAACGCAGCATCCACCATTATGTAACATCATAACACAGTTTCATTTAGTTTTTAGTGAGGCACTGAGTCTTTCTATCTTTGCATCAAACCGCTTCCGGCTGGAGTCCAGGACGTTGATGCCATTCTTCTGAAAGTTGTAGCCCACTCTCTGCAGCTCCCCGAGTCGCCCTGTAATGTTCTCGGTGCTGTAGTCTAACACTTTGGGCTTTTCCAGTATTTGCTTCATTGTTACTCCTCCTCTGAGGAGACAGTCCAGTTTAGAGCTCAGCGTGTCTGTCCCAATGTACAGAACCATTGGATAGCTGAGGATTAGTTTCTTCATGTCAGCTTCCCGACAGCTAAGTGAAACCATCCTCTCCTGGAGACTGTTGAAATTCTTTTTCAAATATTCATTGGAAAGATCCAGTATTTCTGCCCCGGGGCCTTGAAGCAGAGCAAGCATTTCTGAATCGCTCAACTTCAGAGAAGCTCTCAGGATATCGATGTTCGTCTTGACTCTCTTCGTGCTTCGGATGAGAATGTAAAGGTTTCTGGATATGACGGATTTGGGAAACTGCTCCGGATTCGTCCCGCCGAGTTCGGCGCAGGTGTCTTCCAGAAACTCCACCATCTGCTTGTTGAGCTCTAAACTGTTGGAGAATGTCCGCGGCGCCGTGCTCAGCAGCCGATGGAGGTCTTTGGTGTTCAGTCCCAGCGAGGTCAGAAAAACTATGTTCTTCTCCAAGTTCCCGTTATCACTGGACCGGAAGAAGGACTCTGGTGAGCGATCCAGGATGCTCACAATTTCTCCATCGGTCTTGAAGATGTCTCTCCACAGCGCCCAGCGCTGTTCCAGGTGTTCAATCGAGCGGGTGATGGCGCGCGGGTAACGGGATATGATGCTGGCGATTACTCTGCGGCTGGCGCCTTTACCTTGCAGGAACTTCGCGAGACCTTGCTCATTAGTGAAAGCTTTACGAAGCACCCCAGGCTGACGCTGGCGTGCCATCTTCACGTCAACTCCCATGAGATTCAGATTCTCCAGCAGAGATACATTCTCTGTGTTCACCGGCGGCTTTGGCTCACTGCTTTTTGCAGGGGCGCTGCAAAGGCCCCTGGGAAGGAAGGTTGACGTCGACTGAGCCTGAACGTGTCCAAAGCTGCGCTGCAACGTCACTGATCGATGAAAGCTGAGGAGAGCTCTCACTCCAGCTGCTGCTGCCATTTTTAATGAGGACCAGTTTCAGTGGACCTGAAGAAAAAAATAAACACATACATATATATATATATATATATATATATATATATATATACATATACATACATATATATACAAGCTCGTAAATGTATGTTAACTGTGAATGAAACAGGTCACGTTAATGTAACCTGACACAGGAACCGTCGTATTCTTATTTACAAGCTAACATTTAAGTGATAAACAGTACGACTGACTGAATGAAGTCTGTCGGTAACTTAGGTCTCAGACAAATTCATCGTTACTTTAACGTAACATATTCAACTGTTGAGACTTTATTCGCCCTTAAATGACTCAATAGAAAGTCCAGGTCAGCTCGTAACTGTAACGTTACAGTTATTTATAAATGTCTCAATCCATAGCCATTTTGTAGAAACTATATAAAAACACATACCATATACTTTTGGTTTCTTTTTGCCCCCCACATACTGGTGGTGAGGCATTAGGCATTTCTCACCGTGAACGTATGAAAGCGGAAACGTGAACGTCTTCTCGCGATATTTTGTCGTCCGAGAATAAAATAATCCAGACGACTATTGCTTAATTACCGCCATCTAGCGGGTTGGAGTTTAAAAGCACGCTGCTCATTTTTAACCTATAGTCTATGGTTTTAAACTAAGATAGAAGCAAATTACTTTAAATGAACTTTTACACAGTTCCACCTGTCATAGGATACACTCAATAGTAGATTATTATTATTATTATTATTATTATTATTATTATCCTCTCATACTATCAATTCAATAAACTTTTCAATTATATTTTCTAGATAATGGCATAAATGTGTAATGCCTTCTCCACACTGCAAGAATGTAGCTCTGGTGAAGCTATAATAAATACTTGAATTATATTTTTATTTAATTTTACAATATTTGCTGGAATCAGCCTTAAAAATTCACCATTTATTAATTTGTTTGCACATGTTGAATGTTAAACCCTATTTAAGTTGTTAAGACTACCAAATTGACAGTAACAATATAAAGGTACGACCCTGTATTTCATTGTGCACAAAACGTATAATGCATTCAGTCATTTACAATGACATTTTCAAGTCCGTTCATAGCGGTATTATGCTACGTGGACAGCTTACTGTTTTCAGTGTAATTATATAAAATAATAAATTGTATATTGGACGGTTTGTTTCAGGCATTAATACTTAATTTGTGCCAAACACACAGCTGACGTCCTTGTCCATGAGGTACAACAGCACGTTTGCCATGTGTTGTGTTGAGACTTTTTTCTCATGTCCAAGTAACTGGTGCATTACATTTTTTATTTTTGTATCATTGAAATAGCACAATGAAAGAGCAAATTAATATTGCAGGACTGTATCGACACCATATCTTTTGTTGGAACTATTCTAGATGGACAGTGATTCAATAGTATTTAGAAGGGTTTCTGTTATTTAGTTCACTCCATTTACGGTTCTATTATATTCTATGGCTGTTGTTTAAACTGGATACACTTCAGATTAGTGTACCTAATAAACTGTTGCTCGCCTTCCACTCAGAGATGTGTATGTTGCAGTGTTTTTAATATTTAATGGATTTCTGTCCAGGTCCATTTGTTGTGGTCCACTTGGTAAAGTTGCTTGGGTAACTGCTGACACAGTACTCCTTCAGTAAATCAATAATTCAGGAACTGTCGAAACTTTCAAATGCTCTGTGGTTCCTGTAGACGCACAAACAGCGAGTGTCCACAGGTGGGATCAAATTGGTAAGAATGTCTAAAAGAAGATGGGTGGAATTCAAAATCTGCCAGACGATAAGCTGCTCGGCTCCTGTCAGCCGAAGACACAGAGCATCCTCTCCTGCGGCTGCTGGTATGTTTTAAATGTTTCGAAGAAGCAGGGGAAACTGTTGCATGTTGGTATCTTCGTTTGAGGACAAACATTGTGTGATTTCCGTGAGTTTGGATGTTTTTAAGGACCAGGATTTGAGTTTGCATTTTACAAATACACATGCATTCTTAGACTCAAGATAATTTGTATGTTTATGGGGGAATAAAGGTTCAACTTTAGTTTACTAGTATCTAAAATGAGAAACTGTTATCTCTCCAAAAACGTCCTTTGGTAATTTGGAATTTGGTCCGAATAAAGAAATCAAGTTTATTTGTATTATTATTGATTTATTTGCAGGCTATAGGTTTTTGCTTTAATACTTGACAAAACAAACAACAAAAACAATATACATGAATCAAAAAAGGAGACTAGACACGAATGACTTCAGCATCTCTCAAATCTACTGCCTACACCTCCAATTTGTAAAGCAATTCATGTAGAAGAAAGAATGAATGAAGTGAACTGAAGTTACAATTCAGTCTGTAAGTTGTATTCTGAACATGTTTGCAGAACAGATATAATATACCACATAACCAGATCTAATGATATATAAACTACTTGTTGACTAATAATACATTTCACTTGGAGTCTGTCTGTAAATTAGATATTGGCCATTGTGTCCTTTATCTGTTCTAGAAGCTGATGCTATCGTGTTACCTGCTGTCCCACTAAAGGAGGCTCAAATGTTTCCTTTTCAAAGTGTACGCTGTAGGTGCGTGGAAACAAACAAGGAGGCGAGTATTCCCTTTGGCTGCACCTTGTGGCCATTTATTTCCATCCATACAAAACATAAAACACATTCACTTCCTGCCACCCTTTAACCCAGGGGTCTCAAACTCATTTTCACGCCGGGCCACATCAGCGTCATGGTCGCCCACAAAGGGCCGGTTGTAAATGTAACTACTCGTAACATATTGTTAAATAACTCTCTGCATTCACAGTTTAAAGTAGTCTTCAATGTACTCACAATACATTTCCATGTTAAATGTACAGTAACCAGCTAAAGAGCTGCTTATGACTGTTTAAGTATCTCATAATTTTGATTTTCAATCTCATAATTTTGACTTTCAATCTCATAATTTTGACTGTCAATCTCATAATTTTGACTTCAATCTCATCATTTTGACTTTCTACCATAGTTATGACTTTCTATCTCATAACTTCGACTTTCTATCTCATAATTTCGACTATGGGGATATTTTTATTATCAAGTCTAACTTCAAAAAAAAAAAAATAATAATAATAATAATTTAAACTTTTTTTTATTTTTTTGCTGGTGGATTCGCGGGCCACATAAAATGACGTAGCGGGCCGGATTCGGCCCGCGGGCCGGGAGTTTGAGACCCCTGCTTTAACCCCCTCTGTCACCAGGGTTACGCCCCTTTCCTTAAAGGGGCCCCGTGAATTCGGTCGTCCCCTACATGCCTCCCCCCAGAATTCACCAACTCCCGAGATTAGCCCCAACCATTACTGTTTTGGGGCCCGGATCAACCGACCAGCCCGACTCCGTGTCTCTGGGGCCGGAGGCAGAACCACCGTTGAAGGCCCCCTCCGGGTCCTGTTGTGCTGAGGTGGGAGGGCACGAGGCCGCCCCCGCCGTGGGGGTTCAGCCAACCGTACAGGTTGGTCCAGGTCTAGATGTGCCGGTTTAAGGCGGTCAACCGCCACGTACTCCAGCTTGCCGCCCATGTCGACCTTGCAGGTTTTGTCTCCGGTCTCCAGCACCCGAAACGGCCCGACGTAGGGGGGTTGAAAGGGTCCACGGTGGCCATCCTGGCGAACAAACACATACTCCGCTGACCTGAGGCTGGACGGGACATATGACTGCGGAAGGCCGTGTTGTGACGTGGGCACTGGTTTAAACAGCCTGGCTTTTTCCAGGAGCGTTTCCCGCTGCTGGGTTGCAGACCAAGGGTCTGTGACTTTGGGGATGAACTCCCCCGGGACCCGCAGTGGCTGTCCATAAACCAGCTCAGCCGATGAAGCTTGCAGATCGTCTTTGGGAGCTGTCCTGAGCCCCAACATGACCCACGGGAGCCTGTCCACCCAACTGCTGTCTTTGAGGCTGGCCCGGAGAGCAGCTTTCATTGACCGGTGGAACCGCTCACATAACTCATTAGCCTGCGGGTGGTAGGCGGTAGTGCGATGGAGCTTCACCCCTAGGCTTCCTGCAACTGCATTCCACAGCTCTCATGTAAACTGTGGGCCTTGGTCCGAGGAAACGTCAGCTGGGGCTCCGAACCTGGCGACCCAAGCCTGAATAAACGGCCGAGCCACCTCATCCGCCGTTGTTGATGACAACGGGACAGCTTCTGGCCAACGAGTGGTTCGGTCTACCATCGTGAGGAGATGTGTGAAACCACGAGATGGAGGCAAAGGTCCTACCAAGTCCACATTCACATGATCGAACCTCCTTTCTGGAACCGAGAACTGTGCTAAAGGGGCCTTTATGTGACGGTGCACCTTGGAGCGCTGGCACACCACACAAGTCCCGGCCCACTTCCGTATATGTCTGCGCTGCGTTTTTTAGGCCAAACGGCATCCTCAAGAACTCAAACAGGCCGAACAGAGTGATCAGCGCAGTCTTGGGAATGTCCAGCGGGTGAACGGGCACTTGATGGTAACCTCGTACCAGGTCCACTTTCGAAAACACCACGCTCTCCGACAAGTGGGTAGAAAAGTCTTGAATATGTGGAGCCGGCCAGGAGTGTCAGGGTCACCAATGTAGGTGCGTGGAAACAAACAAGGAGGCGAGTATTACCTTTGGCTGCACCTTGTGGCCGTTTATTTCCATCCATACAAAACATAAAACACATTCACTTCCTGCCACCCTTTAACCCCCTCTGTCACCAGGGTTACGCCCCTTTCCTTAAAGGGGCCCCGTGAATTCGGTCGTCCCCTACAACGCCACTGTTGTTTGAGATGTGCTCAGAATAGCCCAATCAAGTGCCATGCTGTAAAATGTGAACTGATGGCTGAAGTGTTTAGTAGAAGAAGAAAAGAAACACGGCCTTGAAGTGAAAATATCTAGAATTAAAAACGAAACATCTCGACGGCTCTCTCCTCCCGTTACCATAGAAACTGAGCAGACGTTTTGAGCAGGATTCAGACATAAAAACATTATGAAAACCGTTAGCTATCTTGATGACATCATTCATGATTATTAAGAAAAGTGCTGCACATCAAGACATAAAAGGATTCTGACATGTCGTTATTGCCTCTATAAATTCAGATTTTCTTCCAAACCCAGATCAAAATATGAGAAAAGACAAATTAAATATAACAAAAATAACAGAGCCATGTGGTTTGTTTAAGACGTTTTAGACAACTGTTTAGGCTAAAGTGGTGGAATGTATCTAAGAGCATTCATTATAGTACTGTACCTCCATTTGATGCTGGATTGTTATATCAAAATACTAAACAATATGTAAAATGGTTAAAATGAGCCTTAACAACATCAAAATGCTGCTTACACGTTTATTCATCAGTAATAGTAACTTATTAAAATGTGTTAGAAATATAACACTCAGAATATTGCAATTTCATAATTAATAAATTGTCATTGTTTTTTACAATTTTTCTTGTTTGCACTAAACTGTCTGCTGCTGTAATCCTGTAAATTTCCCCGCTGTGGGACTAGTAAAGGACTATGTTATCTCATCTTAACTTATCTGTAATAAAACACTTTTGTACCATGGTATTGCTACTTTTAAAGTCTAAGTATCTCCTCTCCCACTGCTAAAACTGTAGCACTGTAGTGAACGTTTTTATATGAAGTAATCACGACATTTCTGACAGCACTTGAAGGCAACACTGGTGGAATGCCAGGGGGCGTGGCTGTGAAGCTACCTACTCGACGTCATCATAGTTGGGTCTCATGTTTACGTGGAAAACATGGCGGCGGACAACCAACAAGGAGACTGCACTTAGTAAAAGGCGACTGGCGGGCAGCAGGAAGCCGGACGAGACGCACATTAAACCGTTAGTTTTTAGATTTGTCTTGCCGATATTTCGCATGAAGCAGTCTCCCTCTTGTTTCAGCCACAGGGACCGCGGTGATGGAAGAAGAGGAGAGGCAAAAGAAGCTGGAGGCCGGCAAAGCAAAGGTAGGATTCTCAGGTTTTTTGGGTGTTAGAATAACTATCATTGATGTAAAGTAGTATATCCATGTTGTCGACAACTTATTTCCTCGCGGCAGGGTCTGTCAGCTGTTTTTGGGCCCCCTCCCCTTCTTCTGCCCCTCTCAGCTGTCAGTCCCCCCAAACGTGCGCCCTGCTCTGACAGCCGGGGGGGGGGGGGGGGGGGGGGGGTTTGGCTCGCCGGGGGTGTTAGCATAGTTAGCCACTGCTAGCCACAGACTCCTTTGTCATGCTGCATATCAAACGTTACAGCAGTGTTTCATTGTGCTTTTCTGAAACGTGTGCACACAGTGCTAACTTAACCACCCCGCGAGTCAGGCGGGACATCGTTACGAGATGCTTGTGAAAGCTACCTGGGGTGAGGCGGACGAGTGGTGTAACAGGATTTACAAGACTTATCCCCACTAGCTACAGGAAACACTGCCACACTTGTGCTACATTCATAGCGTTATCAATCAGCAGCATCAACATTTGGCTCAGGACAACCCCCACCCTTCCAGTGACCGATGTAAAACACAGTTGCTACAACAGGACCATGCTATCCTTGATTTGGCCTTGTAAACCTGGAATGATGTCCACGTCATCTTTAATTTTGTAGGGTTTTTATGTTGAAAATTGCAATTAAATGAATGGTGCACTGCTCTGTCTGAGCTCTGCTAACTCCCCTTTTGTGGCTCTGCCTGGTGAGGTACTGCATGACCTTGGGGCAGCTCTGCTAATGATATCTTATAACTCAAACATCTTGGTCATGAGATCTTAACCAGATGTGATATGGCAACCTCCACTTTTGGCATTCAATAAATAACACGTTTCAAGACATGTGGCCAATTAGATCAAGCTTATGTGCAACAGAGAGGAAATCAATACAACACATATTTGGTTAGTGTAACAATCTTGTGATTGTAGAATTAATCTGGATCGTCTCATCATGGTACAAAAATCATCACTATAATTCACAAATCACTCGCTATACAACTGTTAATATTGTAGTTTTTGTCCAGCTCTTATTACCTATGAACATTTGGCAAAGCGTTGGATATTGAGAATAAGAATGATTTCTTTCAGGTGGACTTGAAAAGGTCCAAACTCTTTCCATCACCGGCACTGCAGAGTTGCATCTAATAGGTTGTGCCTGGTGTCTCTTTATGTCACTCCCGGTGTCAAATTGGAGCTGCTGCTCTGGGTTTTAGGGTTAGCACAGCGGGCGAGACCGTGAAAACCACCATCTCCCTGGTTATGGCTTTGGCATTTTGTTTTATAAAGGACCCCTCTGTGCTGCAGGAGGGTTTGCTTTTTAAAATTGTTCACACAGTACTATGTCACCATGCCCTCACACACAGGGGAGAGACGTCACAAGATATTTCACTGAATAACACATTTATAATGGTTAGCAGGGATATCCAGGGCTTTATTATTGGTTCTAATAGCCTCACAAAGTCACAATGGATCTTGGAAGCTTGGATTGAGTCCAAGCTGATGTACGTCAATCAGAACTCTATGGGAAGATGCTGACTTGACAAACGGCCTCTCTAAACTTCCAAACAAATATTCAAATGAGCTGTTTTAGAAATAAACAGACTAACGACGTTCTCGGGATTAGCAGCTGTGATTTGTCCAGGTTGAGTTCATGTTAACGTCTGAGTGAAAGGAGAACCGTCGATCATCTTTTGTGCAGCCTGCTTGGGGCAAGTGCCTGTTGAGTCATACCTGACAATGAAGCGTTGCTTGTAGGCTGGTGTTGCCGGGCCTTTTGTTTCCGAGCCATTAGCTGCAGCTTTCTTTTTTTAGCTACCTTTTCTCTGTGGCAAAATGGACCACATTGACAAGTGCATTACCAGCATAATGGAGTTACTCACACACAACGTCTTCAGCGCAGTACTCCAGTTATATGGCACATAAAGGCTTTGAGTGCGACATTTGTTTGAGACACTGCAGTGATGAGCTCAGGATGGTGGAACGATTTTTGTGTTCGGTCAGAGAAACTCACTGACTGTGATATTCCCCCTGTAGGGGCGTAAACATCATCTCTCTGTTACTTCCTTTCTACCGGCCTCTTACCTCTTTCGGGTCCACACACCGCGTAAACCCAGACTCGGCAGACGCTTGCACAAGGCTTAAGTCGCCTTATGGTGGCACACATAAGAAGACTTTGTGTAAATTGCCTGTGTAGTTCAGTGCAGTTACATTTTGTCAACTGAAACATCAAAGAGAGATGTGTTATGTTGACAGTAAAGGTTGAGACGTTGGCTTCTTTAATATAATGAAATTAACTTTTAATATTGTTCCCTTTGTAATGTTTTTGTCTGTAGATCAGTCCTGCCCTTAGTCCGGCACACACAGTACGTTGAACCGCACAGCTTTTTAATAAAACTTCAGGGAATAACCTGCCGGCTCATTTGCTGTTCCAGCATTTTCAGAATGCTACAGATTAGGCTCAGGGGCACTGCAGCGTTTTGAATGTGGGCCCGAGGGAGTCGCGCATCATTCAGGGAGGACGGCCTGCTTATTTGTTTCTCTGCTTCTCTGATGCGTCTGCTAGTCGCTGATTAAAAGTGTGTTTGTAACTTCCCGGTTTCTGCCGTTATTATAGATCGACCGGTTGATTTGTTTACTTGCAACGCTTGTTACCATTCTGCAAAAAGAGGCCTTAGGGCAGTGAATATCTGACGCACAATGCCGTTTGTAATTCTGCACTTGTCGACTGTTAAATTCAGTTTGTGCTACAGCCTTACTGTCAGTATTTCCAAATCAAATTACAATATATTGTTGCCAAAACAAACTTTTACATGTTCAGCCTCGGGTTTTCTTGAAGTTCAAATAGCCTAAAGCTCGTCCTCGTTGAGGTTTTGAGGACAGCAAAGGTACAAGTTGATCTACTTAGCGTAGGCCTGACTGGTTAATCCTAACCATGTGTGTCGCCCTGCACAGCTCCATATCATGAATACACTTTGATCACCGCGGCCTGTTCATCTCGTTAATTGGCTTTATTGGCACTGGAGGGTTTGCTTTTATGCTCCAGTCTTTATAACCCCTATATGTTTGAATATTTAACATGTATTGCTTTTGGAGCTCGTGTGATGTCATGCTGTGCGGCTTGAGATGGGATTGCCCTGTAATTAATTGAATGAGAAGGTCTAACAGCTGTCCAGTTTAAATTAGCTGCAACCTGGAGGAAGGTTAAACCTAACTTACCGGTACTGTGCATGTCTAGAGACTTTTGTTATGACTGAGAGGCCCTCTTTTGATATTTACTAAAACTTGTTTTTAACAAGTCCGCATCTTGCAGGAAAGTACAAAAGTCATCTGAAGCTGCAGCTGCACACCACAGCTGATAACTAATGTAGAGACGCCACACCACGGAAGAGGCTGGTTGTGAGTCACTTTATTTCATGAGAGAAAAGGTTTTCCGTGTGCCCAAAATAGCGGAACAGAATGTTTTTTTTTCTGCAGTTTGATCTATTTGGTCATGCACTGCAGTGTTTTACCGTGTTCATGCAAAAGTGGTTTTGCACCAAACAATCTCGAAAGTCACAATTGTCGATGATGATGCATGAGCACCTCATTCTCAGCTGAGGTTATAAGGATACTTCACTGTGATCATGGCTTCGGTTTGTTGAATGCAAAGGCACGTATAGGGCCAGGGAAAAATAGGTATCGCTTGAGAGAAGCGAGGGTGACTCGTGGACCTGCAGATTAAACGGAACCAAATGTCCTTGTTCAACAGACAACATGCGCGTGCTGAGAATCAGAATAAACCACCGTAATGACTCTGCTGCTGTGTTTTCAGGGCGATTAGCTATTGTTGATCGCTAACTGGGATGTGTGTGTAAAGCACATGATTTTTATTCTGTAGTTGCTAACACAATGTTGCTGACAAGTCTCATTGACACATGACATTGGAGGCTGTTAACCCCCCCCCCCCCCCCTCACTACTGCATATCAGTGTTGCTTTGGTATTTTTAGCTGCTTGTGTCACAGGCATCAACCAAACTACAGAAACACTCTTAATGACACAAATGTAAACAATATATATATATATACTTTTCGTGCATTATCAATTCACAAATGCAAGTGAAGCATTAGCTAGTTCCTCACTTATCATCATACATCACATAAAGCATTCATATGTTTGTTTTTATTTCTATTAAACTTATTTTAGATAGTGTCTTTCTTCAGATTTTGACATTGCTGTGACAATTGACAGGAGTGACTTAAAGCCTGAAGATAAAGATACGTAGATGCAAAGTGGATGAAATATTCTTCATGGTATTGTAATTTATAATCATGATATATCTCATGATATAGTACAAGTTCTATTCAGTAAACTGATAAACAGTTCATGGATTAAATAACAAGAAAGTAATGTTTGTTTTGGGCTAAATTAAGTAATTAAATTAAAAGAATCTACAACATCTCAACCCTACTGCAGTGTGTTGTTTGTGTAACGTCCTCAAACTGAAACGTATCCTGCTGAAACAGATTTTTGTTCAAAAGCAAATAAAAAGACACACATGAACATACATCTGTCATTGTTTATCGCTCCACGCCTCCCAGTAACACCAGATTGTAATTATAATGTAGTTCATCTCACCGGCTGAAAGAAATCCAACTCACTTGTTGATGCTGATAGGCAGCTACTAGTAGTCGACATGGATTCTAAAAAATGAAAAAAAAAACCTGTGTAAAGAAATCTGCCCATGTAAATGTTTTCAGACAGCAGATGGTGATACACCTACATAGTCTCTTTCCCCAGATGGTGATACAGCGACATGCGCCAGTGCTCCATATGTTCTGCCAATGCTCTGCTGTGCCCAGCCAGATAGGGCAGCTTGATATGATAAGCAGCTCAACGGAAGCCTGGGTTTCCCGAGACTGCTCCAAAACTCAGGGTGATTTCTGCTGGCAGGTCCACCGCATAGCCACTACGATTACTAATGTCTGATACCGACTGAGTCAGAACTGAAGGATGGCTCGGTTGTTGTGGTTTCACAGCCTCTCTGTTGTCGTAATCACCAGGTTCTCCCATCCTGTAAGACATTCATTCATATCTCACTCCTGGTATTTGATGGATAAAGCTCCCGTGGAAGTACAGACAGATGGGTATATTGCGATGAGGGCTGGGGTGTGTGTGTGGAGGTGCAGAGGCACAGATCAGAAGCCCTTTGCTTTTAAGCTGTGTGTTGTAGGCGGCGGGACGTGGCCGCGACGCCCACTCTCAGCGCTGTCGTGTCGGCCTTGAACCTTTTTGTGCAGCACCACCAAACCTGTCGAACAGCGCTTCATTTCATGCTGACTTTGCTGCTACAGGAGTGTGGTGCATACAGTCGGTGCTGCATGTTCTACAGTCGGTGAGGCAGCAGGTAATTGATTAGTCGATCTACATTTCGACAATCGATGTTTGTTCACGCTAGAACAAACATCAAACTGCAGCTTCACAAAGGTCAGGATTTTCTGTGTGATATATGATAGTTAACTATGGGTCAAATCAAGAAGGTGATCAAAATCGATGACCGTATGCTGTGGGAAATTTGAAAGGGGATTTTTCACTATTTTCTGCCGTCTTATAGTCAAATTAATTATTCAAGAAAATAATTGTCGTATTAACAAATACTGAAAATAATTGTTTTGCATCCCTAGAGCAAATTATTGAAGGTCAATCAGCATTAGTTGATTGTGCTTAAAGGGGCCCTGTCGAGTTTTCAGGAAGCCTCATTAAAGTTAATGTTTATATTTACTATATATCTATATATCTATATGTGTGTGTGTGTGTGTGTGTGTGTGTGTGTGTGTGTGTGTGTGTGTGTGTGTGTGTGTGTGTGTGTGTGTGTGTGTGTGTGTGTGTGTGTGTGTGTGTGTGTGTGTGTGTGTGTGTGTGTGTGTGTGTGTGTGTGTGCGTTGGTATCTCCGGATTGTGAGGGCTTTTCACCTGTTTACATACTTACTTTGTGAGGACATGCTGGACTTGTGAGGACAAAGTCCATGTCCTCACAAGTCGCGCACTGTAGAGGCACTTATCAACACGTAACTAACGTCCTCCCGCATTTTCTCCGCATGTCTCAACAACTCGGTTTCACCAGAATTCTAGTGTATGCCAGTGTGTGCGCCCAGTGTATAATTTAGATTTCCACATTTCTTTTTATTTTTTTATTTTCCCGCGAATGTGTATCAGTGTGTCGTCAATCATTGGCTAGTATTAGGCAGACTGGTCATTGGCTGTACTCGAAGTCAATCACACACTCTGATCTGTGATTGGCTGTTCTCGAAGTCACTCAGGGAGATGCTGGTCAGTGATTGGCTTCTGAACCTGCGGTCAGGTTTCGCCCTGACGCTGAAGAAATGAGTCTGGATTCGATGGACGTCTTTTGTGGGCTAATACGGACTTGGAATTAACTTTACCGAACTGGTAAGTGAAAGTTTTAACGATGTATTAACAACTAAATGCATTTAGTGAAGGGCTGTCTTTTCGTTGCTTTGTAAAACAAACGTCTCCACTTCCTCGTGAGCCTGGACCGGCGCTGCACCAGGTGGAATCAATCCGGCTTAATGTTCAGCTGATTCCACCGCAAACTTTTACTGCACTGTAAAAGTCTGCGGAGGAATCAGCTGTTATTGGAGCTCGTTGTGCTAGCAGCAACTGGCCAAGCCAGTTAGCTGTAAATGCTTTTCCGAGCTACGACGAGCAACAGTTATTACCGGTATATTCGCTAATGCTAATCGCGGTTAGCATTTCCCCATTGGAGGTAATGTTAAAATTAGCTTAGAAGCTAGCGAGTCGGATTTAGATAGATAGGTACTTTATTCATCCCCAGGGGGACATTTGTATGTTACAGCAGCAAGACACACCAACAAGTAAAGTAACAGAGTAACCAAAATATTAAGTATTAAAAATAATATCCATTAGAAATAAGACGTCTTAATTAGTGACAGCTGATATGACTTAAGCCCGGTGATGTTAGTCAGCCCGAGCATTCATAATTATTGTGAGGAATAATTAACATGGACATGTGATCAGACAGTCTCTTCACATATATTATTATTATTATTATTAAAAGGTGATCTGTGCAACTTTGTTTTTCAGGAAGTTTGTATCAAACAATATGCCCCTGTTAATTATCCAACTTTGAAACCTAATTTAATTATTGCTATCCTCACTATCAATACAGATTGGTTTAGTACTGCAGACTCAGCATGTTCTCTGGAAATTATTGCAGCAAAGATGGCGGCGAGAAGGAGAACAAAGACTCCTGATCGGGATGCCATGGACCACATCATTCTGGCCAGAGACTAATCTTTTCTGGAAGGAAAATTCATTGACACATTTAAAGGTAAGTCTTTCATCTCATATTGTTTGGACACCACTGACATCATAGTTAACTCGCAGTTATATATATGTACATATATATATATATATATATATATATATATATATATATGTACATATATATATATATATATATATATATATATATATATATATATATGTGTATATATATATATGTACATATAAAACAACGGGGACGGATCCAGCACGGACAGTTACAGGAGTGAGGGATGAGGAGGTAAGGAAACATGAGAACACCAGGGTAGGGAGTGAGGGATGAGGAGGTAAGGAAACATGAGAACACCAGGGTAGGGAGTGAGGGATGAGGAGGTAAGGAAACATGAGAACACCAGGGTAGGGAGTGAGGGATGAGGAGGTAAGGAAACATGAGAACACCAGGGTAGGGAGTGAGGGATGAGGAGGTAAGGAAACATGAGAACACCAGGGTAGGGAGTGAGGGATGAGGAGGTAAGGAAACATGAGAACACCAGGGTCGGGAGTGAGGGCCTTGGGTCCCCTGAAAGGCGCTATATAAATTAAAGTTATTATTATTATTATTATTATTATTATGTTAAAATGAAGCTCAACACCTGTAAATACACTAACTGCAGAGAATACGACGATTCAGTCACGGATATTCTCATCTCTGCGAGCGCCGAATTCACAATGCTCCGCTAGTTCGTACAAAGCCCTGATAAAAGTCTCAGCTTTCTCTCCCGGTATTTGCACGCGCAGATGGAAACATGCACGTTCGTGTATTACATTCCTTCTCGGCACAAAGTACTCATTGAACTTTCCAAGCACCCGAACAAAATCATCTCTTATGTCCATCTTCGGGAAATGCAAACAAACGGAAGATGTTCTCCGACTCGCTTCCCATAGCGTATATCAGGCTGTTCACCTGCACGGCACCATCTTCTTTGTCCAGCTTGGTGGCGGTTCTGAATCTCACAAAACGCTGCTTCTACTCCGGCCATTCTCCTGGCTTATCGAAGGAAAAGTTTGTCGGGGGATTGAACTTTGTCATGTCTCCGCTTTCACTTCTGACACCATGTAAATCAATGCAATAGAGGCTTCTTAGTTTGCTCAGCTGGTTTTAATGGATCACCGTGTCTCACTTTACATACATCTGGAACTCCCGTATAAACCCCAGTATATGCGCATTAGACTACCGTATATGACAGTACCCGCCTATGAGTGCTTTTGGGCGGCGGAAGGGTTCATGGCAGCACCCCCACTGCTCGTTCAGGACAGTGCAGAATGTACGAGCTTTAACGTCACAGTCAAAACACCAGAAAAGTCTCCAATAACACCAGAAAAAGTCGCTAGATTTGTCGCAAGTAGCTTTTGGCAAAAAAAAGTAGCCATGAGGGTTTGGAAAGTCGCCGGATTTAGCGAGAAAGTCGGCAAGTTGCCAGCACTGGCTAAATATGTCCCCAGAGCAACATTGGACGTAACAATAATTCCTATCGCATATAAAACCAAACAAAAATCCATCTTCATAAAAACAAGTTGTAAAAATAATAATATATAAACAAGCATATTAAAGCTACTGCAGATGTAAAAACAAACGCATTTAACTTAGCAGAGCTGCTGTTCACTATCTAAAGACAAAGTGCATCCTCCTTTCTTTGTTAAAGAGTTTAATCTCACGGTTGTTCAGTACATCCGTGTGTTTTAGTTCCAGTAAGAAGTCCTTCTCCGTTCATGGACGCCAGTGAAGACAGTGGAGTCTCCCAGTTGTATTTCTTGAATACGTTTTAATGCGTTTGAGGCTGAAGATGTCTGCTCACAGAGGCAGCAGATTTTGGGATTGTCACCGCCCAACACGTCACGCTAGCCCACTGACCAATCACGTACTTGTAGGCCAGCTAGCAGCTCTGACACGTCAAAGAATACGCCCAACATGTCAAACTAAAGATCTGATTGGTTGAACACGATGACAATCAACAATATCGTCCCCATTCACTTAAACTGCAAAGAGATTCAAGTGAGAGTCTGCAGGCCTAGTCTTCTACCTAGAGACACAGAGGTGAACGCTGATTGGATGAAAGCTCTACTTAAAACAAGCTGCACTGGAAGCAGAGCAACTGAGGAAGACAGTAGCGGTGCAATGAGAACATAAGATAATGGGAAAATATGTTGATAAATTAGAATACATGTAGTGTATTTATGAAAATGTTTTAAATTATAAAATAGCGATAACTTTGTGATTCTGTTTAGGCCAGCAGAGAAGGCTTTGAAGGCCCTGACAGCCCACCACTGCTGTTAACAAACACAAATACATGCAAGTGTAGAGCTTATTGTATAAAGATCTCTGCTGATCAAGCAAATGTAAAATCTGTACTCCAAATGTACCTGCAGGGCACAAATAACTGTGGGCGGCCCACCCAGATAAAGCCATTGTGTGGTTAACTTTGTTAAGAATTTGCGACCTACATTCCATGTTTTTGCAGGATTTATTTCATTCAGAAGATAAGCCACGAGTAGCGTTAATTGCCGAACAAATAGTTAATTCTTTCCTTGCTATTTTAGGGAGAGGTGTTTTTACACGGGAATACATTGCACCATCCAGTTTTGTGATGGAGTACCGTGGAATTCTGTCACGAACTACAGGTGTAGATGACACAAATAATCCCTGTGTGTTTGATTTCATCTGGAATGGAACACACTATTGGTAAGTTAGCTGCTTGTTGATTTACTGAAATGGATTTCTTTTTATAGAGTTATTTGTTGTAAAAGAACAAATCAATCATCAGTTCAGATTCAGAACAAAGATGGTGTATGCTGCATGGTATACTTGTATCTATTTAGTTTAACCAGGGCCTCATCTTGTGCGTGTGAATTTCCCAAAAGTTATACAGCACAATGCGTGGGAAAATGTAAGAGTGGTGCAGTGGTATATGTGTACAAAAGGTTCCTGTTTTACATATAAACCAAGGTTGGACAACACAGAAAATATTTCTGTCATGACATTTTGAATGATTTAACCCCAGGAAAGCTTTTGAGTTTTATCTGGGCTATTTGTCTTACAGCATAGAAGAGGATGGAACACTCGGACGACTAGCAAATGATAATCACAGAAATCCCAACTGCAAAGTTAAAAAAATAATTTTCAAAGGAAGGCCACACTTGTGCCTGTTTGCTATAAAAGACATATTTCCAGGCGAGGAGATAACGTACAACTATGGGGCGTCTTCTTGGCCATGGAGATCAATGGTGAGTTTATGTTCTCATGTTCTCTAAATGATAGTGTGTGGTAACTGACGGGGCAACAGTGTTTCATTGTCTCCTGCTTTTCATTGAACTACTTGGCTGATTTATTCAGATCATATTTTATTCCCAGACATTACAATGTCCTTAAAGTCCCAGTGAAACAGAGGTGTAACTTATTTTTCTGTTGTCATTGTGTATAAGACTAGAGTACTCTGTAGGCTAGCTGATCCACTATAAATGTACACACCTTCATAACTGCAACGCCTCTGCCTTCACACAAGTCTTCCTCAAACTTCTCCAGAAGTTATATGACAACAGCATATATTTTCTCTGTACAATCTTAGGCACCTTGTAAAGAACCGTCTTATCCTGAACCCAAGAAAGGAGTTCCATTCTCGTCAGAAAAAGAAATGGTAAGTTCCTTTTTGTAATATCGCAGTCGCATGCTGTTTGGCTAGAATGGGGGGAAACAACACCTCCATGACACATCCGCCTACTTCCTGGGATGGGATGTATTTCATGTCTGCAGTGCATACCGCATGCTAACAGTGAAAGTGGCAGTAGGTATTTAATCAGCATAGAATTTACTAAAGTGATTCCCGGGGAGAATTTGGGTTTCATCGATACAGGTTTGCCCATTTAGAATAGAAAAGTACACAAAGACAAATTATAAGAAAATAGAAAAAATAAATGTGCAATATACTACAACAATAAATAACATATATGGAAATAAGAAATGTGTAAAATTATATAAACTACAATATAAAACAGTGTAAATAATAATAATGCGGAAGAACTGCAGATAACTTGTCAAACATGAATTAGCCATCCCGGTCAGTAAATGGCATCACTTGTGTGTCGGGGGATGGGCACAGCATGGACCTGCTTTGTGAGGACACCTGTTCTTATGAGGACCATCATATTTCTTCACACACTGGTCAAACAAGTTGGTTTCATGTTAGCTTTTAAGCATTGACTAGGCTCAGGCCTTACGTACACTATTCAAGGCAGGACATACTTTCATACATAATTTGTGGTATTTATTGAATATGAAGGAAGGTCTTGATAGATTTCTCTCATAAGTTGAAGGTATTTTTCTCAGGTTATTTTGTCTCCGTGTATAGGATTCATCAGTGATCTTTTATGTTCCATCCTTCCTTGCTGGCTAGTAAGCAGAATTTCAGCCAGACAAATGGCCAGTGTTGTAGAACTTTGATTGCTGAATGTAAATGAATCGCTGCTGTTTTTATATTTTCTAAGAGTGTCCCTATTTTTGACTCATTCACAGGAATTCTGTGGTGAATCAAGTGATGCTTTGAATACACCTTGTGCAACTCCCTTCACACCAGTGAATGAGAACGTAAGTTGGAATGTATTCTTCTTTCACACACTGGCAAGACGTTACATGTGGGTGGCTGGGGGAAGACGGTAGTACCGGGCTGTTTTACCTGAACCATATATGTCTCCACTCTTTGGGTCAAACAGAAGCTGGTCGAATGTTTTAGAAAACTTGGTAAAGTAAAATGATGTCTGGTCACAGTGTCTTGTGAGGACAGCAGATAACTTGTCAAACATGAATTAGCCATCCCGGTCAGTAAATGGCATCACTTGTGTGTCGGGGGATGGGCACAGCATGGACCTGCTTTGTGAGGACACCTGTTCTTATGAGGACCATCATATTTCTTCACACACTGGTCAAACAAGTTGGTTTCATGTTAGCTTTTAAGCATTGACTAGGCTCAGGCCTTACGTACACAATTCAAGGCTGGACATACTTTCATTACTGTTACAACTACAACAAATGACTTGCATACATAATTTGCGCTATTTGAAGGAAGGTCTTGATAGATTTCTATCAGAGGTGTAACTTATTTTTCTCAGTTTTCTGTTGTCAGTGTGTATAAGACTGGAGTACTCTGTAGGCTAGCTGATCCACTGTAAATGTACACACCTTCATAACTGCAACGCCTCTGCCTTCACACAAGTCTTCCTCAAACTTCTCCAGAAGTTATATGACAACAGCATATATTTTCTCTGTACAATCTTAGGCACCTTGTAAAGAACCGTCTAATCCTGAACCCAAGAAAGGAGTTCCATTCTCGTCAGAAAAAGAAATGGTAAGTTCCTTTTTGTAATATCGCAGTCGCATGCTGTTTGGCTAGAATGGGGGAAAACAACACCTCCATGACACATCCGCCTACTTCCCGGGATGGGATGTATTTCATGTCTGCAGTGCACACCGCATGCTAACAGTGAAAGTGGCAGTAGGTATTTAATCAGCATAGAATTTACTAAAGTGATTCCCGGGGAGAATTTGGGTTTCATCGATACAGTTTTGCCCATTTAGAATAGAAAAGTACACAAAGACAAATTATAAGAAAATAGAAAAAATAAATGTGCAATATACTACAACAATAAATAACATATATGGAAATAAGAAATGTGTAAAATTATATAAACTACAATATAAAACAGTGTAAATAATAATAATGCGGAAGAACTGCAGATAACTTGTCAAACATGAATTAGCCATCCCGGTCAGTAAATGGCATCACTTGTGTGTCGGGGGATGGGCACAGCATGGACCTGCTTTGTGAGGACACCTGTTCTTATGAGGACCATCATATTTCTTCACACACTGGTCAAACAAGTTGGTTTCATGTTAGCTTTTAAGCATTGACTAGGCTCAGGCCTTACGTACACTATTCAAGGCAGGACATACTTTCATACATAATTTGTGGTATTTATTGAATATGAAGGAAGGTCTTGATAGATTTCTCTCATAAGTTGAAGGTATTTTTCTCAGGTTCTTTTGTCTCTGTGTATAGGATTCATCAGTGATCTTTTATGTTCCATCCTTCCTTGCTGGCTAGTAAGCAGAATTTCAGCCAGACAAATGGCCAGTGTTGTAGAACTTTGATTGCTGAATGTAAATGAATCGCTGCTGTTTTTATATTTTCTAAGAGTGTGCCTATTTTTGACTCATTCACAGGAATTCTGTGGTGAATCAAGTGATGCTTTGAATACACCTTGTGCAACTCCCTTCACACCAGTGAATGAGAACGTAAGTTGGAATGTATTCTTCTTTCACACACTGGCAAGACGTTACATGTGGGTGGCTGGGGGAAGACGGTAGTACCGGGCTGTTTTACCTGAACCATATATGTCTCCACTCTTTGGGTCAAACAGAAGCTGGTCGAATGTTTTAGAAAACTTGGTAAAGTAAAATGATGTCTGGTCACAGTGTCTTGTGAGGACAGCAGATAACTTGTCAAACATGAATTAGCCATCCCGGTCAGTAAATGGCATCACTTGTGTGTCGGGGGATGGGCACAGCATGGACCTGCTTTGTGAGGACACCTGTTCTTATGAGGACCATCATATTTCTTCACACACTGGTCAAACAAGTTGGTTTCATGTTAGCTTTTAAGCATTGACTAGGCTCAGGCCTTACGTACACAATTCAAGGCTGGACATACTTTCATTACTGTTACAACTACAACAAATGACTTGCATACATAATTTGTGCTATTTGAAGGAAGGTCTTGATAGATTGCTATCAGAGGTGTAACTTATTTTTCTCAGTTTTCTGTTGTCAGTGTGTATAAGACTGGAGTACTCTGTAGGCTAGCTGATCCACTGTAAATGTACACACCTTCATAACTGCAACGCCTCTGCCTTCACACAAGTCTTCCTCAAACTTCTCCAGAAGTTATATGACAACAGCATATATTTTCTCTGTACAATCTTAGGCACCTTGTAAAGAACCGTCTAATCCTGAACCCAAGAAAGGAGTTCCATTCTCGTCAGAAAAAGAAATGGTAAGTTCCTTTTTGTAATATCGCAGTCGCATGCTGTTTGGCTAGAATGGGGGGAAACAACACCTCCATGACACATCCGCCTACTTCCTGGGATGGGATGTATTTCATGTCTGCAGTGCACACCGCATGCTAACAGTGAAAGTGGCAGTAGGTATTTAATCAGAATAGAATTTACTAAAGTGATTCCCGGGGAGAATTTGGGTTTCATCTATACAGTTTTGCCCATTTAGAATAGAAAAGTACACAAAGACAAATTATAAGAAAATAGAAAAAAGAAATATGCAATATACTACAACAATAAATAACACATATGGAAATAAGAAATGTGTAAAATTATATAAACTACAATATAAAACAGTGTAAATAATAATAATGCGGAAGAACTGCAGATAACTTGTCAAACATGAATTAGCCATCCCGGTCAGTAAATGGCATCACTTGTGTGTCGGGGGATGGGCACAGCATGGACCTGCTTTGTGAGGACACCTGTTCTTATGAGGACCATCATATTTCTTCACACACTGGTCAAACAAGTTGGTTTCATGTTAGCTTTTAAGCATTGACTAGGCTCAGGCCTTACGTACACTATTCAAGGCAGGACATACTTTCATACATAATTTGTGGTATTTATTGAATATGAAGGAAGGTCTTGATAGATTTCTCTCATAAGTTGAAGGTATTTTTCTCAGGTTCTTTTGTCTCCGTGTATAGGATTCATCAGTGATCTTTTATGTTACATCCTTCCTTACTGGCTAGTAAGCAGAATTTCAGCCAGACAAATGGCCAGTGTTGTAGAACTTTGATTGCTGAATGTAAATGAATCGCTGCTGTTTTTATATTTTCTAAGAGTGTGCCTATTTTTGACTCATTCACAGGAATTCTGTGGTGAATCAAGTGATGCTTTGAATACACCTTGTGCAACTCCCTTCACACCAGTGAATGAGAACGTAAGTTAGAATGTATTCTTCTTTCACACACTGGCAAGACGTTACATGTGGGTGGCTGTGGGAAGACGGTAGTACCGGGCTGTTTTACCTGTACCATATATGTCTCCACTCTTTGGGTCAAACAGAAGCTGGTCGAATGTTTTAGAAAACTTGGTAAAGTAAAATGATGTCTGGTCACAGTGTCTTGTGAGGACAGCAGATAACTTGTCAAACATGAATTAGCCATCCCGGTCAGTAAATGGCATCACTTGTGTCGGGGGATGGGCACAGCATGGACCTGCTTTGTGAGGACACCTGTTCTTATGAGGACCATCATATTTCTTCACACACTGGTCAAACAAGTTGGTTTCATGTTAGCTTTTAAGCATTGACTAGGCTCAGGCCTTACGTACACAATTCAAGGCTGGACATACTTTCATTACTGTTACAACTACAACAAATGACTTGCATACATAATTTGCGCTATTTGAAGGAAGGTCTTGATAGATTTCTATCAGAGGTGTAACTTATTTTTCTCAGTTTTCTGTTGTCATTGTGTATAAGACTGGAGTACTCTGTAGGCTAGCTGATCCACTGTAAATGTACACACCTTCATAACTGCAACGCCTCTGCCTTCACACAAGTCTTCCTCAAACTTCTCCAGAAGTTATATGACAACAGCATATATTTTCTCTGTACAATCTTAGGCACCTTGTAAAGAACCGTCTAATCCTGAACCCAAGAAAGGAGTTCCATTCTCGTCAGAAAAAGAAATGGTAAGTTCCTTTTTGTAATATCGCAGTCGCATGCTGTTTGGCTAGAATGGGGGGAAACAACACCTCCATGACACATCCGCCTACTTCCTGGGATGGGATGTATTTCATGTCTGCAGTGCACACCGTATGCTAACAGTGAAAGTGGCAGTAGGTATTTAATCAGCATAGAATTTACTAAAGTGATTCCCGGGGAGAATTTGGGTTTCATCGATACAGTTTTGCCCATTTAGAATAGAAAAGTACACAAAGACAAATTATAAGAAAAAATAAATGTGCAATATACTACAACAATAAATAACATATATGGAAATAAGAAATGTGTAAAATTATATAAACTACAATATAAAACAGTGTAAATAATAATAATGCGGAAGAACTGCAGATAACTTGTCAAACATGAATTAACCATCCCGGTCAGTAAATAGCATCACTTGTGTGTCGGGGGATGGGCACAGCATGGACCTGCTTTGTGAGGACAAAAGTTCAGATTTCCTGATGCTTAGAAACTTCAAGTATTTGGATTGTTAAAATTGGAGTTATGGTATAGAAATCAAGTTGTTTTTTGTTGTTTTAGGGAGAAAAAAGAAGATTGATTTGACCCAGGATGAGGCCACCAACTCCGAAGGTAAATATAATAATGCTATGGATGGATTTCTTAATTATTATTTTTTTAGCAATTCAATGTATGTGGTCCTGTTGATGCTTAAGTGGGCCTGCATAAAGACTTATGGCTTTGTCTACTGTGATAGGTTCTTCTGTACCACTACTACATTGTACTGTTGTGCGGAGGAAAAGACGATGCGCCTCATTCTGCATTTTAGTTTTGGTTCTATTTCTAGAAAAACACATTGCCCTGGCAACCAATGCAGATAGTTCAAAGATGCCAGAACTCACAAGTCCGACCTGCACACTTGCAAAAATAACAGTGTAGAGAGTCAGTCCTAAAGAGAAAAGTTTTTGTACAATTTCGAATGTTTCAAATATATATTTTAAGTGTACTATGTTACAGCCTTAAGCAGGAGTTATGTAAAGTTTATTTACCGAATACTATCGGTACAGTGGTGACATAATGCTGTTTTTATACTCATTTTAATTGAACTTAAGTATATATAACTTTGATAAATAATATACTCGATAACCCACAAATGCTACATTTGAGTGCATCAAAAGTTATTCCAAGAATGTTGTAAATCTCGACTAAACTTATGATTGTCTTTATTATAATCTAATCAAGGAAAATATGTTCTTGTGATTGGCAGATGTCTGAAGAAGATCTTCCAAAAAGCCGTGGAGCAAGGTAGAAGTTTCATCTGTCATGAAACACTTTAGAATACACATTTCAAAGGACACCTTGCTACGAAGTTGAGTGTGAGCAATGTAAGAATGCTCAAGACCATGTTTTGAAAGACAGAACTGTTCAAAACATCCGAGATTTTGTGAGGAACAGGGGCCTGACTTACAAAAGGAATAATGTAACATGAATATCCATTAACCGTAGAGTTTAGTGCATCTGTTGCATTACTGCACCTGTTGCAGCACAGTTTGTAGCGCCGTTTACTGCGTCTGTTTCTGTTGCGGTGCCGGTTAATGGGGCAGTTTGCAGTGCGTTTAACTGCGTTGTTTGCAGTGTGTTTTACTGCGTTTGCATTGCACTGCGTCATTTGCAGTGCGTTTCGCTGCATCGTTTGCAGTGCGTTTCACTGTACACTGCACCGCTTGCAGTAAGTTTCACTGCGTTGTTTGCAGTGCGTTTCACTGCGCTGCTTGCAGTGCCGGTTACTGTGTCGCTTGCAGTGCGTTTCGCAGCAGTGCGTTTCTCTGTTTCGTCGCAGTGCGTTTTAAATGTAGCATTTTTCTTTTATTTACGACAGAAATCTTGTACATTCTCAATGTTTAAAGTCATTACATTACAATAAATGTATTTTCATTTAAAGGCATTCTGATCTAGCTTTTGATTTTATTTCCTCCATTACCCTGTTGCTGATACCATTTTATACTTATTCTAAACAAACAACAAACAAAAAAGTCGTCACAATTTTAAAGTAAAAGCAACCTTTCAGAATAAACATTGAATATATGCAATTCAAATGTTGTCCGTCTCTACCATTCTTATGCAAACGTCCATTTGAACTCAAGGATGAAATTATTAGATTTTGATGGTCAAAGGTCACTGACCAGACAAAAAGTCTTCATTTGCTAATTATGACAATATCACACGAATGAATACAAAAAATGTGCGTGTGAAATGTTAACATTTAAACCTACATGGATGTAATTTGTAACATGACTGGTTGATGGATGCATACAACTGTGAAGAGGTAATTCTAGTTTAATGGGAGGGGTTTGTTTGAGTTTATGTGTGTGTATTAGGGGTATACAGTTCACGAAATTCTCATTTCAATACAATACAGTGGTGCCATGGTTAGGTTCGGTACATTTTCAATACAGCAAATAAGCAGAAATGCCTCGCTGGTGAGACTCGAGGGGGCGTGTCTGAAGAACATGGCTCTTCATCTCCCATTCAGTAGTGAGGTAATGTGTCGTTACAGTCAGGTAGCTTTGTGTAGTCCGTGACGTCCGGCCGTCTGTTGTTAGAGGAACAGCGGGAGCCTCGGACATTTGATTCTCTGTTTGGACTTTTGTTTTCTTTAACAAAGCAGGAATTATGGTCTGGCGAAATGGGCTCGTGAATGAGTAGTGTCACGGGGGTCAATAACATTAAGCATGTTGGTACAGTCTGGTGTTCCAGTCCAGATTAGGGTCTCGTATCTGCGGCTATAAATATAACAATCGCCGTGGCGATTGCTTTAGCCCTGTTTGAATCGGTAGGGAGTAGCTGCCTAAACACTGCGGGAAGATGTTGAAGTGGGTGTGCTGCTGTTGGTTTTACTGGTAAACTAGTTTAGCGTAGTGCGCCTCCCAGAACACATGTGCCTCACCAGAGTAGAATGTTGTTCTTCTGTGGTGGGCGTGTCAGACAGCACGTTGTCTGTTATGTCAGGTGGGTTGCCATATCTATCTATCTATCTATCTATCTATCTATCTATAGGATGGTCCTCATAACTCAGGGTCTTGCCATGTTTGTGTGTGTATTGGTAATGTCCCACTGAACCAGGATGGTCCTCATAACTCAGGGTCTTGCCATGTTTGTGTGTGTGTGTGTGTATTGGTAATGTCCCACTGAACCAGGATGGTCCTCATAACTCAGGGTCTTGCCATGTTTGTGTGTGTGTGTGTATTGGTAATGTCCCGCTGAACCAGGATGGTCCTCATAACTCAGGGTCTTGCCATGTTTGTGTGTGTGTGTGTATTGGTAATGTCCCGCTGAACCAGGATGGTCCTCATAACTCAGGGTCTTGCCATGTTTGTGTGTGTGTGTGTGTGTTGGTAATGTCCCTCTGAACCAGGATGGTCCTCATAACTCAGGGTCTTGCCATGTTTGTGTGTGTGTGTATTGGTAATGTCCCGCTAAACCAGGATGGTCCTCATAACTCAGGGTCTTGCCATGTTTGTGTGTGTGTGTATTGGTAATGTCCCGCTAAACCAGCAGGGTCTTCATAAGTCAGCGGCATGTTAGGATCCGCCCCGTCCCAACAGTCCTGTAGAATGTCAGGTCTTAATATCTCCAGATTCTTTGATGAGATATTAATTCTGAACAGTGAGGTTTGTTCCCTTTATCATAAGGACCAGTTTAATACTTATTATCACTGTCTAGGACTAAGGAAAAGGTGCGTCTCCATATACCAGGGTTTGAACTGGTATGGGTGAAAAGCCCTCATAAACCACCCGTGTGTGTGTGTGTGTGTGTGTGTGTGTGTGTGTGTGTGTGTGTGTGTGTGTGTGTGTGTGTGTGTGTGTGTGTGTGTGTGTGTGTGTGTGTGTGTGTGTGTGTGTGTGTGTGTGTGTGTGTGTGTGTGTGTGTGTGTGTGTGTGTGTGTGTGTGTGTGTGTGTGTGTGTGTGTGTGTGTGTGTGTGTGTGTGTGTGTGTGTCTTTGTCTTTGTATCCCGGTGGGGACTTTGACCTGACTGCACACAGACCCATGGGGACTCGTGTCACCGTGGGGACAAAAACTGAGGTCCCCACCGGCAAACCCCTCCTACAAGCTTCAGAACAGTGTCTAGACATGCCCCATGTAGTTTTCTCAGAAGTCCCCTGGAAACCATTTTCAAGAAAAAAATGTGTGTGTGTGTGTATGAATGCTCCCCTAGTGTATACACACTAGTACTGCAGTCCCCATGAGGTAGGCTGTTCTTGAAGTGTGTATCGCTGTTTGTCCACTCTCTATTGCCCCCTATTGGTCAAAAGTAGTATTACAGTTTGGGAATACACTTTAAATGTGTCTTTTTGACCAAAGATAAGCATGAATGAAATGCTACATTTGATAAAAAATAAATATATGTATAAATAAATAAATACACAAATACTTAATATTAATATTGATATTATTTATATTGCTATAGTTTTTTTTAAATTTGCATGAAAACAACGATAACCATAATGTATATTGTCTATATATTTCTCATGTAAAATGCCTGTTTTAAGTTTCTTCCATACAATTGTAATGATATTTTACCACAATTCATTATCTCATCATTGATATTATTGACAATAACAACAATTATAATAATAGTCTATATTTGATTTATTTTGCCATGTCAGAGGTGTAAGATCAATAAGGTCTTGTTTTGTTGCACTGCTTTTTTAAAACTAACTTTTAAACAGTGCTCACTGTTCAATGACAATGATATTGATGATAACAGACAAATGCAGGTTTAGAGTTGTATCCATAAACATAAAATAGGAGTAGAAAAGACATTTTCCTTTAAATCAATACAGCAGGATGGTTTGAGGGGCGGCTATTTTCTTGTGTACACTTACTATTGCAATCGTTATATTAGGCTAATCTCCGTGTAAACTACATATGACAAGTTGCGGACTCACTGAGAGGTTTTGCAGTAATGACTGAAAAGACAAGGGGAGTAGTAACATCACAAAGCATAGAGAGTCGCAACTTAATGCTTCATCCACACACTCTTGTACAGCGTGGGAAAGCACATTGATATAGCCAGATGCCGTTCTTGAAGTCGGAGAAAAATAAGTCCCATTACTCCCATTATTCATTCACTTGTTGGCGTGTGTGTGGGCTGGTGTCAGCAATGTCTTGCTCCTTATTTATTTATGTTTTATGATTTTGGACTCTACAAAATTAATTGAATTATTTATTTATTATATCTTTAAGCATGTTATAGCATTCTGTGTCAGTTTTTGATTTGATTGTTCTATTATTATACTATTCAAATGCTATGCATCTTCTATAGTAGGTCTATAATACGCCAACTGAAACAGTATAGGGTTACGGTGGTGTGCTTATATATTTACCCATAGTGTTAATACTTAAAGTGCTTTCCTGTTATTTGTAGCCTATAGTATCACTCTAAAACATATTTTACTGTACGATGCCTTCAGCCTGAAATCAATAGGGTGTGAGCTATTTATTCAGGTTTTAGGAGCAGCATATCAGACAGGATATATTACGCAGCAGGATAAAGAGTCGTGAATTTCTACATTGAATAAAATATACTAGGATAGTTTGGGTTTGGTTGTCCTCCAAGGATATTTGAATATTTTTGACTTAAAGTATGCAATTTGACATCATTTTGGACCACTATTACGACCATAGATAACGCTGCAAAAGCTAAAAAATAAACTTTCTGTATAGGGAGTTAGGGCGAGGGACTGTTAGACCCAGCGATGCTGCTGGCCACCAGCCCGCTGTTGTGACCATCTTCTGTAACTAGTGAAGCATTTAAGCATAGTGGAATTAGCAAGCTAGCTAACTAGCCAGTTGTCTAGTTTGCTAGCCAGCTTGCTAATTTAACAATGCTTGAATGCTTCCCTATTTACAGAAAATTAGCCACCCAAGTTGCTACTCATCTGGCTGGTGCTGAAAGTGGGCCCTTCTACATTTCACTCTTTGGTGTACCATGATTTATTTTTCGCACCAGCAGTTCTCACAAGCAGCTGCGAGCTCATAATGCTTTTCTGACCTCTTCATATCAGTTTCTCTGGATGAATCATGATGGCAATTCATAACAGTGCAGTGCCAGTGTTTTTGCACCGTGCTTAAGTATGCTTAGTATGATTTTACAGGGCAAACATTTCCAGAAGAAACAAAAGGTCAGACAAAGCCTGTGATACATGTAAATAATGGAATAACTCCCTGCCTGCTCAGGAGAAAGATAAGCTACCTAGCTCAGTAGCTAGCCATCTGTCTCTGGAGCTAAGTCTGCTCTCTTCCAAGCTGCAACAACACTTAGCCACACAGACGTGCGTTGTCATTATAACAACTAACTCTTCAATAGACCACGGAAAACCGTAAAATGTATTCATATGGTGGCACCCCTTGTAGCTAGCAAAGCTCATTGTAAGTTGTTTTGTAACAACTAGCTATATGGTGGCTACAGGCCTCATTTTTTAACTCTTACTTTGAATATTCCCGTGGTGACCTTCTGATCTAATGCATGGAATCTGAGGATAAAACTCTCTTGCGCACAACACTATATATATACTATAGGAAGAACTTGGAGCAACATTGCATTGGGGTAAGGATAAAAACCCTGACTTTTTGTCCCGCCCTTCCGGACTGCCGAGTTACGATTTTCCAAAGTTCTGTACAGTTTCCCGTAGTGATTTATGGCATTTTGCATTCATTTGGCTTAAATAGACGTTCAGTTAATACCTAGAAAGCAATGGGCTAGCATGCTGACAATTTCACAGTAATTAAATCTTTCCACATAGATTGAGTGGTATGAAAATCAATGGGAAATTCCGTACACCTTTCCTGTAGTAATTTATGGCATTTTGACTTTATCTTGACTTTATTTGGCCTAATTTCCCCAGAAAAGAATGGGCTAGGAGGCTGACATTTTCACAGAAATTCAAGGTTTGTCCATTCATTAAATGGTATGAAAATCAAGTGGAAATTCCAAACACTTTCTCCATAGTGAACTATGGATTTTTGACCTAAGTTGGCCTAAATTCGCATAGAGAACAACGGGCTAGGACCCTGAAATTTTCACAGCCAGTCGACCTTTGGCCAAAGACCACGTGGTATGAAAATCAAGTGGAAATTCCATACACTTTCTCCATAGTGAACTATGGATTTTTGACCTAAGTCGGCCTAAATTTGCATAGAGAACAACGGGCTAGGACCCTGAAATTTTCACAGCCAGTCGACCTTTGGCCAAAGACCACGTGGTATGAAAATCAAGTGGAAATTCCAAACACTTTCTCCACAGTGAACTAAGGATTTTTGACATAAGTCGGCCTAAATTCACATAGAGAACAACGGGCTAGGACCCTGACATTTTCACAGCCAGTCGACCTTTGCCCACAGATTAAATAGTGCGAATATCAATTGGAAATGGACTGTGTTTATTTCACCCAACAGAAAGGATTCGAACCAAATGACACTTATCTTCCCAAGTGGCCGAAAGCCAGTTTACACCAGTCTTTTCTCTAACTTTTTATACTTTAAAACGGGGTAGAGTTTTGAATCCTTTTCTCCTTCAAAGAGGGGCTCGTCACCATTACATACCTATAATCTGGACGTCGTAACTGCAAGTTAAGGTCCCCAAAAACAGCCACAAAGGGCTTAATTGGGGCCTTAATCCCTTATATTAGTGGATTTTTTGACATATGCAAGAATGGCCATAACTTCTCAAATATGGATCCCAGAACCCACATATTGTGGACACACATTGTGGACTAGGCCTACAATAGGATCACCTGAATAAAATCCCTCTAGATTATCTAGAAAAGATTTTTGCCTGTATCAAACTCCGACTTCAGCATGGGGTACACGTCCCTAAACTGTACACCCTGTCGCACTCTTGGTGAGATTAGACCAACTTTTACTTCTGAAGATGTCAGAGCCCTGCTTTTTTAATATGTTGTAGACAAGCCCGAATGAGGCACATTCAAGTTGGATGGGACTCCCTAGCACTTAGCATGCCTGCGCGGGAAGAGGGGCAGTTGGCCTACATTTGAATGGGGCATTTTGAACGATAAAATGAATGGAAAGTGATTACCCAAACGGCCCATCCTTCAACTAGTCATAACTTCTCACAACATGGTTGAATTTGATGGGATATTATGAACTGGGTAAACTGGGTGAGATGGGTGAACTGGGTGAGATGGGTGAACTGGGTGAACTGGGTGAACTGGGTGAACTGGATGAGATGGGTGAACTATGGATTTGTCACCGAACTCGGCCCAAATTCCCATAGAAAGCAATGGGCTAGGACCCTGAAAATTGAACGGTCAGTCGACCTTTGGCCGATGACCATGTGGTATGAAAATCAAGGGGAAATTCCAAACACTTTTCCCATAGTGAATTATGGATTTCTCACCGAACTCGGCCCAAATTCCCATAGAAAGCAATGGGCTAGGACCCTGAAAATTGAACGGTCAGTCGACCTTTGGCCAATGACCATGTGGTATGAAAATCAAGGGGAAATTCCAAACACTTTTCCCACAGTGAATTATGGATTTCTCACCGAACTCGGCCCAAATTCCCATAGAAAGCAATGGGCTATGACCCTGAAAATTGAACGGTCAGTTGACCTTTGGCCAATGACCATGTGGTATGAAAATCAAGGGGAAATTCCAAACACTTTTCCCATAGTGAATTATGGATTTCTCACCGAACTCGGCCCAAATTCCCATAGAAAGCAATGGGCTAGGACCCTGAAAGTTTAACAGTCAGTCGACCTTTGGCCAAAGACCATGTGGTATGAAAATCAAGGGGAAATTCCATACACTTTCTGCGATGGTACACTTTCTGCTATGGTAAACTCCGTACACGTAGAAATTACGGCCTTTTGACTCAATTCTGCCTAAAGACACCTAGAAAACAATGGGCTAGGAGGCTGAAATTTTCACATTAAGTCAACCTCTGCCCCAAGATGAAATGGTCTGAATATCAACGGGAAATTCTGTACAGTTTTCCCATAGTGATTCATGGCATTTAGCATTTATTTGGCTTAAATAGACGTTCAGTTAATACCCCTAGAAAGCAATGGGCTAGCACGCTGAAATTTTCACAGTCAGTCGGCCCTTGGCCACAAACCACGTGGTATGAAAATCAATAGGAAATTCGGTACACTTTTCCCGTAGTAATATATGGCATTTTTCTTCATTTTAAAGTTATTTGGCCTAATTACCCCATAAAACAATGGGCTAGGACCGTGAAATTTTCACAGTCATTCCATCTTTGCCCCATCGTTAAATGGTATAAAACTCAATGGGACATTCCAAACACTTTTCCCATAGTGAACTATGGATGTCTCTACCCAGATGACACTTATGTTCCGACATGGCCTTCAACAGTCTTTTCTCTCAAAATGTCCACTTTAATTTAAAGTAGAGATTTGATTCATTTTCTCCTTCAAAGAGGGGCTCGTCACCATTACACACCTATAATCTGGGCCTCGTAGCTGCAAGTTAAGGTCCCCAAAAACAGCCCCAAAAGTCAAAATTGAGGCATATGACCTAATCTTTCGGCCTGTTTTGGCAAGTGAGAAACGGGCCATTAAATCGTAGTGAAAGGTTGGAACTGCCTGATTTTTGCATAAATCAGTCGCCTGTGATAAGGTGATGCAGGATCTAAAGCGAGATATCTGTAGAACCTTGGGAAAGCTAACTTCCGGTAGCAGCATGCTAACGACTTGAATCCAATTGAACCTTGAAGAGGGTCCTGTTTTGTCCATCATATGTGAATTTCATCAAAGAAGGCCATTGACAAGTGTTTTAAAATTGATCAATATTAAAAAGTGGTCACAATCCAGATTTTACCAGTCTTTTCTCAAACTTTTTATACTTTAAAAAGGGGTAGGGTTTTAAATCCCTTTCTGCCTCAAAGAGGGGCTCGTCACCATTACACACCTATAATCTGGGCCTCATAGCTGCAAGTTAAGGTCCCCAAAAACAGCCACAAAGGGCTTAATTGGGCTCAATTGGGGCCTTATTCACTTATATTTTGGCATATGCAAGAATGGCCATAATTTCTCAAATATGGGTCCTAGAACCCCCAGATTGTGCACACACATTGTGGACAAGGCCTACAATAGGACCACCTGGAAAAAATCCCTCTAGATTATCCAGAACTGATTTTTGCCTGTATCAAACTCAGACTTCAGCATGGGGTACATGTCCCTAAGCTGTACACCCTGTCGTACTCTTGATGAGATCAGACCATCTTTTACTTCGGAAGATGTCAGAGCCCTGTTTTTTTAATATGTTGTAGACAGGCCCCAATGAGGCACATTCAAGTTGGATGGTACTCCCTAGCACTTAGCATGCCTGCGCGGGAGGAGGGAATTGGCCTACATTTGAATGGGGGATTTTGCCAGGATAAAATTAATGGAAAGTGATGACCAACTGCCCCATCCTTCAAATAATCATAACTTCTCACAACATGGTTGAATTTGATGGGAAATTGCTTGGCAACATTCCCCTTGATGACTTGAATAGGAAAATATTGCGGAAAAATCTGCAGACCCTCTGGAATGCTATCTCCTGTTAGCAGCATGCTAATGACTTGAATCTAATTGTACCTTGAAGAGGGTCCTCTTGTGTCCATCATATGTGAACTTTAGCATAAAAAGCCATTTACAAGTGTTTTTATTGCACCCAACAGAAACAGCAACATGTACACATCATTAACAGTCTTTTCATAATATGTTAGTTAAATACACATATAAATACTTCTGTTGAATACAATGGCTTGTAAATAGTTGTAGTTTCTATTTTATGAATATCAATGGTTGTATAATTTTTTAACAGTTCAAAAATGCTTCTATTACTTAACTTCATTAGAAATGCTTGTTTCATTTCAATGTCCTTTTTTAATTGAATTTTTTTTTACATACTTTATACTAAATTCTAGTTGAGCAATAAAGTCTCAACTTAAGCAGGTATTTTATGTAATCCTTCCGTTTTAGTAATTACTATTACCTGTCTAAGTTATTAACAACGGCTGCAGACCAGGCCGAGCCTCAGAGCTCCCTCATGCTGATCGTGACCGAAGGAGTGGGGGATGGGTGAGGTTACGGTGGGGACAGTCAATGTCATGTTCTGTGTAAAGTACCTTAAGTTTCATTGCTGACATTACACAAAACCTGACGTTTACCATCATCATGGGGACCATGGCGTGGCCCCTCCCCCATCAGTGCATGCGCCCGTGGAGAGGTGACTCACTGCCTCAGACTGTCGAGCGGCTCCACACACATGTAACTTGACGGGCTAGCTGTGGAACCTGGATGGAAATGGTAAGTTTTTAATTATTGTCCTTGCTCCTAATGTTGGTACATGTACTGCCATATAAAAAGAGCTGTTGCAATGTGCTGGAAGTTAACCGAGATGGACAGCTAATATTAGCTAACACTAAGCTAACATGTGCAGCTAGCATGTGCAGCTAACAGAGCTGTGAGTGGAGCTGGGTCTGGATAAAGGTGGAGGTGGGTCTGGATAAAGGTGGAGGTCTGAACAGACGTGAGTGCAGCTTCCTGCTGTCACAGTGTTTTAACACATTGATATTCAGGCTAAATGTAGCCTCTGCTCCAAGGAGATGAACTACAGCAACAAGGGCTCACATGTCCTCTCATCACACTGTTCACTGTTTCGGGCTTGTCACCTTTTTCACTCATGAGTTTGCAGGTATGCGATCTGAGACCAGCCTACCGTTAACGGAAGGCTGGACAACTAATTACAGTTAACTACAAATGGATAATTTACACATCGTGGGGCTTTTTTACAGTCACAAAATGATATTTAGATATTGTTTAGAATTTATATTTTATCATCATTATCTTTTCCCACAGAACGTGAATATTATGCTCAACAAAGAGACATATTTGACATATTGAGTCAAGGTTAACTTTAAAAAAAAGTATTTCTTCACATGTAAGCAGATATTGTAATTCAAATAACCATGGGTATTGAAGTAGAATATTTAGCCTCATACTTTCAGAAATAAGTAGATCACCTTACTATAATGCAGCCTATAAGACCAGAACAAATTACTTTTAATTTCAGTCAAAATGTAATAATAGCAGCTCAGGCAACAATTTTAATTACACAAAATTCTACCACTGCAGCTTGAAATACTGAGAAAGTCTTTTGTAATAGTGGAGAATATTATACTGAATACTTCAGGGAGTCTATTGGTTTCAATCCCAAACTGATCATACTCTCAGGGTTTAAATCATATAACTATTTAAAAATAGTCTAGACGCAAATGAAACACATTTTGACCCATCAAAGATGATGTTGAAGTTATTAGTTCATCGTAAACCATATTAACATTTCTATCCTCTAATATATTTGCAGGCGCTGATGTGACAGATGGCTTTAACCCTGAACAGACCAACGAGGTAGGATATGTCATCTTCTTTGGGTTCTTAATTGACAGTTAACCTGCTCGACTGTGAATGTCGAACAGAAATCAAAACAATGCTAGAGTAATTCATTTCTTACAGACTACAGCTAGTTAATCACACATATTAGACTTCCATTATTACGACAGTGTTTCCCACAAGGAGAAATTAAATAGTTTGCACTGCAGCCACTTATTCATAATGTCTGATGAAATATAAGTTGTAGTATTTGTTGTTTGGTTGTGTATTATTTTATTTATGTAAAACAGCGTCGATTGGTAGGTAGGTAGGTAGACTGGTAGGTCGACTGATAGGTAGGCAGACTGGTAGGTTGGGAGCCTGTCTAAACATTACAAAAAAATGATTCGTTTTTCAGGAAGAACACCAGCGGTCCAGTGACAATACCGATATTCTTGACCCCACTCCAGCTGATGTCGATGAGGACACAAGTGTTCCAGAGCTCATGAGAACCGACAGTGGAGTTGTAAGTTTATTTGCAAAACTTCACATTCTAACATGAAAAGGGCCATGACATCTGTCAGTTTACAGGAATCAGGGTAATATTTCCAGAGGCTGTGATGATTATTGAAAGCGGTAATGTGAAGTGCCACTACGAGACAAAGCACAAGTCTTTTGAGCTAACGTCTCGCATCTCAAATAAAGGCACAGGAAAATAAACCTAAGAGCCCAGCACTCAATTTCTTTTCTAAACATGTTGCCTAGTTTTAGTCTTGACATTTATTATTGTTAAATGCTTGTGATTTTACAATGAAGAATATCCAAGTCTAATCCTTTCTTTTTTTAAGCTCAACAGACAAATGCTCAGAGACAAAAGAGAACCTCTATCAAGTTCTGAGTACAGTGATGAGGATGATCCACATCCAGCCAAAGGTAATATTTCGAGTAAATGTGAGGATTGTGAAAATTTCTGATAAAATATTTCTCTTGGAAAGAAAGCACACACTGTCCAGGTACATTGCTAGCCTTAATCATTTGCATGCCTTTTACCTTGCCTGTATTATTTATTGATTTATTTCCAATCACTTTCCCTAATACAGTTTCCTTAAAATACCACATGAGTGTTTATTCTGTGGGCACCAACAGATTGTAGACACTATTTGATTGGATGTATGAAATTAATTGAAAGTCTGTTATTCTCAGTTTTGCTTGTGTTTTAATAGGTAGTTTGGATGAAAAGATGCTGGTTGGAGAGGCCTCTGGTCAATCACACACAAAAAAAGGTAATCTTTTCAAAGTTGTTCAGTTTCTCACCTAGGATCAAGTTATTTAGTGAGTCCACTGACATGAGAATACATTTTATAGATTCCCTATCCAAAATAGAAATAAACTAATAAACTATCATGTATCGTTATGTAGTATGTAACTTAGTTAATACGTGTATTAAGTAGTTCAAATGAGCTCCACCTTTACCAGCTGCAACATTAAAGTGATACATTCATTAATGCATCGATAATTATTATCCAATGATTTCAGCCTACTATAAATATATTATTTTGTCCATTCTGCATAGTGAGTATACTTTAACTTTCAATATTACTCTGTGCGTTTCTATCACGCACCTGGTTTTTGTGTGCCCAGGTTTTGAGGCTAATGAAACACCATATTAAAGTAACTGGCATCATTACGTAAGGAAATATAATTTCACATCATCCAGTATATTGAATTCAGAATCATCTATGTAAAGGACTCATTTGTTCAGGTCAGTAGATCTCATCTAGTCCTAAATCACATAATGTCCTCTGGACTAAATGGACAATGACCAGTTGTTTTAAATGAAGTACTCCACTTGTGTCATGTAATACTGAAGCTAGTGTTAGTAAACCGTGTCTTTGTTCATACTTCTGCAACTACCGTCTATATTTCTGCTGCGAGTTCTATTTTTGTATTAGACACTGTTGCTCCAAATACTTATGTTACTGCAACTACAGGTTGTTCTACTCGTATTTTGTGTACTGCTACAGTCAAGATCGATACAACATTATAGCCTCAGTACTTGCTGGTTTTTGAATAACATTAAATTACTGTCTCATTTTATTCAGGGTCATCACAAACAAAAAAACAGAAGTGGACCAACGACGAAATCCAGGCTGTGGAAAAAACACTCATGGACCACATCAGATCTTGGAAGGTTCCTGGAATGCATTCAGACGTCACCACTAGCTCTCAAAGGAAGGAGGTGGGAGGCAGTGAAATTTTACACAAAAAACCGAATTGATGCACTAAAGCGAAAGTCTTTGCAAGAAAGGTAAGCTTTTACATTTGTGCACTATTGTGTTCAGATGGAAGACTACAGGTACAATCTTTGCTGGACATTTATGCACTTCTGTTGCTGGACGTTGTTCAATATTGTCAAATGGAAGGTTTAACAGGTTTTTTGTTTTTTTTGAAGAATTCATAATCGTGCCTGTTCTCTTTGACATTCCTCCTTTTCTTTGTTAAATATTTGAATATTTCTATTTGCGTTACGGCATTAAAGTTGTACGAATCTATTTTGTGATACACAAACATATTTTCGTTGTATTTTTTGTTATTTAAAACCATTTCACTACACTTAAAAAGTGTACATTGCAGTGCAGTTGTAATAGAAGTTGTACACAACAGTTGTGAGGCATTGAAAGGTTTTGAAACAGTAAGTGTTGAAATAATGTTTACAGAATTACAATTTAAGTATTGTAGTAGTCAAGTTCAGTATTTGTTTTGCAAGTGAAATACTACTTTGAAATATTATGCTGAGAGCATTGCAGTTGTGATACTGTGATATTCAGCTCCATCATTTGTAGGTTTATTTTTCAACTGAAATACAAAGCACTGAATATCACAGTATCAAAACTGTAATGCTTTCAACTGTAATATTCAGTGTACTATATCTGAAAAATGCACAGAACTTTGAAATAAAGCTGTGAAGTTTGAACATTTCTGATTCTGATCTGACATTTACATTGAGTGGAGTTCAATATACACAGATGAGTCATTATACAATTACAACATTTAATGGTGAATCCACAAATGCAATATTAAATGAATTAACAAAATATAATACAGAAACAACTCTTTTTTTAAAATAAAGCTCTAGTTTCTATAAACTTACCCTCCATTGAATACCTTATATAGGCTTGAATACCTTATATAGGCTTGAATACCTTATATAGGCTTGAATTCCGTATATAGGCTTGAAAGACACATTTTTAACAGTGTCCCCTGGTGGTGGTTTGTATTATGACATGATAGGAGCGTCCCCGCTGGGATAGAAACACCAGACAAAAATTCAGTTTGTTAAATTTGAGAAGTTTTGATACTTGAGTTGATATTTTGGTTCCCAGGACCAAAACAAAATTTATGTGATGAAAAGTATGCCGTTATTCCATTCAGAAAATGAGGTCCCCACGCGTAACCTCTACACAGGCGTCCCCACCATGTAGCAAAAACGTGTATGTGTGTGTGTGTGTGTGTGTGCGTGTGCGTGTGTGCGTGTGCGTGTGTGTCTTTAGCAGTCTGTGCAGCCCCTGCTGTCTGTCCTGCTCAGCTGACTCTGCCTAAAGTCTATTTGCTGTCCCCCGGTTGTTCACACATAATAAATACAATAGTAGTAACTAACCAGGCAGTGTAATTCATGGCATCATTGGTGATGATTAGTGTGAAGTACTCCTGTTGCTTTTGTTCACGGTGTCAATTAGTTCCACCTGTCCCTCGTTAGCCCTGCTCTCAGCAGACCTCCTACTCACCTGTTCTCACTTTCCCCAATCAGTCATTGGTCCACATACCAGCACAGTTCCTTTGTCTTGCCCTTTACCTGCCTCCGTCTTGGAGTCTCAATTTGTAAGCCTTTTGATTAACAATTCATTTACCTGCACCAGTCAGCCTGCAGCGCTGTCCTTGCTCTGTTGCCTGACAGACAAAAAAACAAAGACATTTGACGATGTTTTACTGTTCTGTGACATTTAATCATCAGTTATTGATCAAATCAATTATTTGAAAGGTTAGTCAATAACAGAAATGAGTGTTGCAGCCCTAATTTCTGTGATAATTTCTGTGATTAAAGATTTATTTGACAGAGGACTTTTAAGTTTGTATTTTAAAGTTTTAGTTTGTCTTTAGAAGCACAATTCATGAAAACGATTGAATCAGGCCAAGCAGCACGATACTGTTGTGAAGAATAATCCCAAATATGAAACTCAACTTGTTAAGAAGTGGAGAAAAATAGTTTGCGAAATAAAGCAGAGGATACTGTTTTGATGATGGCGAAGGAGATCAGTGTTATCGCCGTTCAGACGAGATCGTTGAGACAGTTTGGAAATACAATCCTTTTAGTCTGGATTAGAAGCTGGCAGAGCAAGAGGCATGTGTCTGGTTATATGGACACAGGGCGGGACGACTCACTTGGAGCGGAGAAATGTTTGTTGTTTTTTCAACTTCTAAGGCCCACCATTGAGTCATATCTTTAACATTGCCTTTTCCCCCTCTTCCTTCTCCAGTTGGCTGAGTATCGCCAGAGAAAAGCTCACGCGGACTCCCAGAAGAAACAGAAAAAGAAGAAGAAAAAGAAGCTGGGAGAGGACTCGGAGGGGGATTCGCTGAGAAAGGTGGAGGTGGAGCCGGAGCCGTCTGTGGGAAGAGAGGAGGTCTCAGGTGGAGGACAAGATGGATCACCAGAAGGACCCACAGAGTTTACCTTCGCCAGGACACTGCAGAGTGGAGAGACTGTCAAGCATGACCAGACCTACACAATAGAGGTAGACAAAACAACGTATTACAGCAGTTCACTATTCACATACAGAATCCCATTTATCATTTTGAAGCAGATTATTGTTGATTTATGGACAAAATGTGGAGAAATTAACAACATGAATGATTGATTCACTTAATCAATCAACCTCCTGACACAAGTGAGAAAAGTAACGATTTGCCTCTATTGGTAAAATGATGAGAATTCATCTGCTGCATCCTGTGGAATTTCAAAATAAATGTGCCCTTCAGGAAGGATTTGTAAGTGTTGTCCTGTTAAAGTTGATCACAATTCAGACCTAGGTTTAACTCGCCCATTGGTCACTGAGAAAACAAGTGAGTGATATCTCAGTTACTCATTCGCAGAGTAAAATGCTCATGGCCACTGCTGTACAATATTGTGAAAGACCTCTTGTTACAATAAGACAAGGTTGCATAGTATGCCACTTTGTTTTTTGGAATTATTTATCAAATTATGACGAAAACAAGTTTTTTGGTATGACTCATCCAAAATATCCCTTCAGAGAGTTCACTGTCTAAATGCTCAACATTTCACAAAATGTATCATGTTTATTCATGATTCTGGGTTGTATTGGACATGAACGTGTTTCTTTCGTCTCTGTTGTGTCAGATTTGAGTCATACTACAATATAATAATTACCGGTAGTCCGTCTGCTCCTCCTGCACCAACAAAGTCTTTTAACTTCAGGCATTTTATGGCTTTAGTTTTCTATCATCATCATCATAATAAGATGTAATTGTCCCCGCTGTAGGACTGTGTGAAAATGATCATTGTTCTCCACCGAGTTTTGTTTCGTTTGTCTCCTGGAGCTTAATGAGCCTGCTGTAGCTGTCATGACAACAGAGAGCAGTGATGTAGGAAAGAAAAAAGTAAATAAAATATTTGTTTCCTTATTTCCTTCAGAATTATTTTAATTCTGTCTTCCAGGTGGAGATGTATGGCATTGTTGAGTCACACAATTTAACTGAAACATAAACAAATATGGAATTACTAATTCCTACACTTCACCATGTTTATGAAGAATAACATTTCCCAGAATTAATAATTACTTTGGTTTTAAGGGAGCTTTTCTTTCAAAGAAAAGCCTATTTTTTTCTTATAATTGTACTGGATTACAGAGTTTTTACCACAAACCTTTGGAAATTATCAGTCAATTATGGAGTCTCACAATGTACATTGGCAAAAATCAAATTAGACTTTGTATTCGAAGACTACCGGTAGACTTTTCAAAAAGGCTTAAATACCCTTTTGAGATTTGTCTGCAGCATGCTTTTAGTTTGCATTGGTGTTCTTGTGTCTTGAGACTTTTGCTGCAGACTCAATGCTGTTAGAAATGAGAGCTTGAATCAAAAATAATCCTGTAATGTTGTTTTTACACTCAGCTACTGCTGCATTACAAGACTGCTGCTTTGCTGCCCGACTGTTCTGTGAAAAATGTCAAAAATTCACAGACTTCAATAAGGTTTTGATCGAGCCACGCAAAACATGGTTTTCTCATGAAGACCACTTGAAAGGATAGTTGGTATTTACTCCGTTAACGTAACAAACATGCTTCAAACCTGCAATAACTTCTCAATCATGATTGTGATAAATATTACATTGTTATATCAGCTCTTTTAAAACAGTTTGAAAAAGGTGCACAGACGTGAGGGCCGGCTTTTTTTTATTTTTCCTTCCATCATTCGAGTCCTCTCGGTCTCTTTTTCTCGGCGCTGTGCAGCCACTCGTCTCTGACCCCACTGTACATCTCATGCGGTACTTCTGCCCACAAAACTACTGGTTGCCATGGAAACAAACAATAGCCTTTTTAAAACAGGTTGAGATGCGTCGGCCTGTGTCACCAATTCCTGCGGGCGCACAACACTTCTTTAGCAGACCTTAAGGTTGATTGAATATTTTGTTGCAAAGAAAAAAAAGAAAAGAAGTAATTTCACCTTGGAAGCACCATTCCTGTCACAGAAGGCTGCAAGACTGTGGGACATTCTGTATGTTTACGCTGTTCTGTCACCAACAAATGAAACCCGTGCGAGACTGAGCGCAGTGTGTGAGAATTATTTATGCTCGTGGGATTGTGGGAAATATAATGTTCTTTCGGTGGAGCCACTGCGCTTAACATTTCTGACACGCCCACCACGGAAGAGAAACGTTGTACTCTGGTGATTCACGTATGTTCTGGGATGCACACTATGCTGAATTAGCTTAGCAGGAAAACGAACAGCAGCACACGCGCTACAAACTCTCCCCGCAGCGTTTAGCTGTTCCCTACTGATTCAAACAGGGCGAAAGCAATTGCCAACCAATCCCCATTTCTCCAGACTATAACTCTTGCTTTGTTAAAGAATACAGATACATGAATACACACATGATGGGATGCGTCGTCATTAACGGACAATGGATATAGTTAAAATCAATGTAATTAACAATGACAAGAACAAACTCACAAGAACCAGTCACGTATATTTATATGACAACAAATCAATGCAGCAACACTGCGGCGCTAAAACACGTATTACACCGCACACTGAAGAGCACGGGCCATTCAACTATTATTCACATCAGAGGGAACAATAGTCACCATATCATAAAAACGACACCATCGACAAATTAACACTAGTAACGCTACTGCAGATGTAAAAACACAAAAGCACTTCACTTACCACAGCTGCTGTTCACTTAAAGACAAAGTCCATCCTCCTTTCTTTGATTACAAATAGTTTAATGACGCGGTTGTACAGAACATCGTTGCGGTTCAGTTCCAGCCAGAGATCCTCCTGCGAACGTTTTCCAGGAATACCGTTTATACAAATCCTTTTCCCGGCTGGGTCAGGGCTGCTAGCTGTGGGGTTGGCCGACCCTTTCTTACGATCATTCTGGAAATGTCCTCCAGAAAGGCGTTGCCAGTAACTCCCAAATCCGTTTCTCCTCCTCCGTCAGCCATTGATTGTTAAAAAAACAAAGCTACACCAAGCAAAACACTAAAAATGTCATGTCAATGTCATAACTACTTGCATGTCTTTCAACTTGAACTGTTACTACGAATACTAAGTTCTGCTAGCTGCTTCACAACAGTCACGCTAGCCCACTGACCAATCACACCGCACGTTAATGCTGACGTACTTAGCAGGCTACCTCGGTAGCTCCGACACGTCAAAGAATACGCCCAACATGTCAAACTAAAGATCTGATTGGTTGAAGACAATGACAATCAACAATATCGTCCCCATTCACTTAAACTGCAAAGTCTACCGAGAGGACCTCAGGCCTCTGTTCTTACCTCGAGACACAGAGGTGAAATCTGATTGGATAAAAGCTCTACTTAAAACAAGCTGCACTGGAAGCAGAGCAACAGAGGAAGACGGGAGCTGTGCAATGAGAAAATAAGATAATGGGGAAAAATAATTACAATACATGTAGTGTATTTATGAAATATAATTCAATTATAAAATAGCTATAACTTTGTGATTCTGTTGATGACGGCCCACCACTGCTCGAGGGTTTTTCTAGTGACGCAGCTTTTTGTGAACAGGAAATGGTTGCTGTGGAAAAACAACAGCATCAAATTGGTTCCATTGTCGAGTGTTTTAGAGTCGACGTAATTGCAAATACAAATGTGTTGACTCACCGATGCCGCCGAGACATCAGCAGCTGCAAGGAAACTTTCCTGAAATCAACAAGGTCATTATATAATTGTCATACGTCACGTGTTACTTGGTCAGTATTTTTCTTTGTGCACTTTGCTTTTTCGAGGTGCAGAAGGTTTGCAATCAAAGTAAAACCTGTAATTCCACTCTTGTTCTGGACGCCGTACAGTTTCAAAGTTTGACGCAGTAATTAACCCAGAAAGGGACTTCAATAAAGGCCGTCATTACTCCGCAGGAGTGAGAAAGCAGCTGTGGGGCAGAGATTGCAATTTTCTTGGCCTATTTATAGTTTAAAAAAAAAAAAATTCTTTTCTTTTTTTTCCATTATCATTTTCTTTTATTCTGACCACCCGATGTTCTTTCTAAGAACTACCGGTACAGTTGACGGCAAACCTCCGCCGTCCCCGAACCATCTGAAAAATATTCCAGAAGTCGGTGTAAACCTTCATTGTAATCTATAGTGGTTATTTGCACAGAAACACACAATTTAAATGATAAGGGAACGCATTATTGCGTTTTTATTTAAATATTTGCTTTGACTATAAAAAAAATCGTCTCATTAGTAGTTTCAAAGGAGCAATATACGACATTCAGAGCATTAATATAACGGCAAACAACTATTTGCCAAGTAAAGATTTACTGGAGTAATGATAAACCTCAGCAGAGAATGAAGTCGCTCTCGTGTTATGCACCTTTTAATGAGCTTATAATAATAATAATAATAATTTTATATTGCTGTGAAAACGTTTGCAATTAGCTCCACTCTAAGCAGGACTGTGGTATGGAGAGACCCCGTACTGTCTGCAGACGGTCACTGCGAGTCCTCTGAATGAATGAATTACAATATAATACGCGTTTGCCTGAGTTAGTTGTTCCAAATGATTCATGGTGGTTCCTCCACCGCTTATATTGATCTCGCAGTTGTGACAAATTGTGTGTGTGTGTGTGTGTGTGTGTGCGCGCAGCTGTGTCGAAATAAAACTATCATGCAGCACACATAGTTGGGAATACGAGACTGCAGATTGATGGAGCTCTAGTGACAGAAGTAGCTTCTGCCCATATTTGATTAAAGCTGAGAGCTGACTGAAATGGGACATAACGCAAATTGTTATGATTGATCCAATTTTGAAGATGAAAAAATATATATTTGACTTGGATTATGTTTTATTGAGATGCTTTGGCTGTCTTATCTACACACTTGCTTAACTTGTCATGTGTTTTGATTTAAATCACTTATTTTACGTGGCTCATATGTCCCGTTAGTTTTCTACATTCACTATTGATGAGGTTCTCTTGATCTTCTCTGTTGCAGCCGGAGAGTGAAATGTCCACTACTGCTGAAGATTATTCGTCAGAGGTGAGATGAACTTTCTGAAAGTATCTATATCACTTTGTGATATCAACCTTTTTTTTTTTCCTCCTCTTGATTTTATGATAACTCCAAATGTTTTTAACAATGCCAAGTTTACACTGATGCAGTTTGCACATGGTAGTGGAGAACTGAAACAGCCAAGGGAAGCAGATCACAGTCGACTACCAGTGCACATCCACTGAGCTGAACATCACAAGCTAGCAGAATCTTTCTGTGGTGGATGAATCACTAAAAGTCAACTTTAAACCTAGCAGATCATTTTCAGTAAAATAGTTGGTCGTAGTTTAAGTTTTAGTCCTTCGCCAGTTCTTAAAATGTGTCTCTAATGCACGTTGAGCTGGATGTTTTACTTGAATGATGCCGTCCCGACTCCCAAATCGTAATGTTTCACTGACAGTGTTGTGAATTAACAGGTAAATGGGTGCCACGATGAGATGACAGAGAACCTAATGATGCCTTCGGAGGATTTTATCTGGGTACAGTAATCTGATGAAGCAGCTCTTTTGGCTCTGCTGGCTGCTGGACGTAACTCTGTTTGCTTATACTTTAGACTTCGCAAGGTTTCTTATAACCCACTAACCAAGCCTGTGTTATGCTGCGCTCACTTGACGACATACCTACATATATGCTGGGCATTTGAAAGCTTCACAGTGGGGAAAGGAATTTTTAAACTCTCCCTTATAGAACTAACATACTTTGCTGACCTGCTTTGGGTTACTGCCGTTGCATTTTGACACATTCCTTCATGTGGCTCCTGGCTCTTGCAACTAACTGCTGTCGCTCAATTGCGGTGACTAATTGCTGAGCTAATTCTTAAAAACATGTCGTTGGCTTTACCAAAACCCTTTTTTTTTTAAAGTGCTATTTTTCCCATTCAGGAGGAGGTGGAGTCCCTGCAACAGGTGACGAAGGGCGGTACGATGGAGGATGCTCTAGCTGCCAAGACCCAAGCAGTGGAGGAGCTGAGTCAAGAGCTTGAAGAAATCAGGGCTGTCTTTGGCACAGAGGGAGTACAGCAGGTAAATGTTTTATTACTTCATTATAGGGCACACTGCTTCTTTTTCTTCTCCACATTAAGGCTAAACTTCTGTCGGTGCTTACCGAAAAGACACAGGGTGGAGAGTGTCTAAACTATTCTGAATACCTGTGGCTGTAAATGACGAGCTGTAAAACACTGACTTCAAGGGCAGGAACTTGTTTATTCCTTCATCAGAAAGCTGTCTAGCCTAAACAATCGGCACATTCATCGCCTCTTTATAACACCTCTTCAGCCTGACGGGCATGTGTGTTTTACTGCTGTTTTTAAACTGCCCTTGGTAAACCTCCACATATTTTTGTTCTATCTCACTATAAAAGGGGATTTTACTTAATTGCATTTGACTTTTCTAGCTGCAGGACTTTGAGGCTGCTCTGAAGCAGCGAGATGGCATCATCACCCAGCTGACGGCTAATCTTCAGCAGGCTCGTGAAGAGAAAGACGAAATCATGAAAGAATTCCTGGAACTTACAGAGCAAAGTCAAAAACTACACATCCAGTTCCAGCAGGTGGGAACTAAGTCTAAACTTCTGTCATGTCGTGCACTACCTACCCTCACAGGTCACGACACCATCCTTTTTGTTCCTCTACTTGCTATCCATGTATTCAACAAGAAATAACTGTGTGTGGAAAACTCCCAGCTGCAGGCGGGCGAGACGCTGAGGAACACCAGCCACAGCAGCACAGCAGCTGATCTTCTGCAGGCCAGGCAGCAGCTCCATCACTACCAACCGCAGCTGGAAGAGCTCCAGCTCAAGCTCAGTGAGATGGAAATGGTGAGAAGTTGCCTCGTGCGATGCTCTGTTAAACGGAAGTGGTTACACGGTATGCTCTCGATGTTGCCCCCTGCATTTCTAATAGTTTTCCTTTTCCTTGTAGTCACAGGGACGATCAGAAGAATCATTCACACTGAGGATTAGCGAAAAGGACCTGCTGATTGGTGAACAACAGCACCTTATTTTGAGTCAGAAGCAGTTGCTGACAGAGTTGAGGACGGCGGAGCAGTCTTTTGCACAAACACTGAAAGAGAAAAATCACTTTATTTCAGAGCAAACCGCAATAATCACAGAACACGAGCTGTCGCTGACCCTGCTCAGAGAGGAACTCGCTCACGTGGAATGGACTACTGATGAGAATATTATAAACCCGTCAGACGAGAAAGACCAGATTATAGCGGAGCAAGAGAGAGTTCTTTCAGAACGCGACGGCTCTCTTACCCAGCTCGAGGATGAGCTGGAGTCGTCTGCAAAAGGCTTGCGTGACCTCCAACAGCGAATGGCTGCAAAGGAATCGGAGCTTGACAGATGCATGGATGAGTTGGAGAGCAGGAAGTCTGACTTGGAAAGCTGTAAAAGTGAAATGGAGAGCGACAATTTGGAATTGGAGAAAGATCGCGCGGCGTTAGAAAGCTGTAAGGGTGAACTTTCAGCCTCCAGACAGAAAGAGCGGATGTCCTCTAATGAAATCATGCAGCTCATGGGTACTGTAGAGGACCTGCAGAAGCGGTGCCACCAGGGCGGCCTGTCTGAGAGCGACACCCTCCAACAAATGCAGGAAGAGACTTCGAGGAAGCTCGATCTTCTCAGGGCAGAGCTGGACGAGATGTACGGCCAGCAAATAGTCCAGATGAAACAGGAGGTTAATTTGCAGCACGCAGCCAAAGTGGAGCAAATGACCGAGCAACATCGCGCTGAGCTCGAGCTTCTGAAAGCACAACAACTGTCTCATAGCGCCAATGTTCGCGTTGAGGCGGACACGCTCAATGCTAAGATTGGAGAGCTCCAAGTGACCGTAGAGCAATCTCAAGCAACGCACGATAAAGCCAGACGCGAGTTTAGCCAAGTGGCCCAAGAGAAGTTCAACCTGCAGGCCAAGGTTGAGGATCTCCTTCGAGATCTCCGCTCTGCTAAAGAAAAGGTGGAGCAGGTCTCCCGCAGTCTCATCTCTCAGGAAAGCCACCCAGCTGAGCTGCAGCGCCTCCAAGAGACCATCGGCGATCTAAAGAGCGAGCTCGCTGCCGCTCAGGAAGCGGCACAAGAAACCGAAATCCAACACGACTCTGAAACAACCAATTACAAGATCAAGTTGGAGATGCTGGAGAGGGAGAAAGATGCCGTGCTCGACCGCATGGCGCAGTCACAGGAAGCAGAGCTGGACCGACTGAGGACCCATCTTCTCTTTAGCCACGAGGAAGAGCTAACTGTTCTTAGGGAAGATTTGCAAAGAGAGAGCTTCCTGACCACAGAAAACCTCCTCAATGTCGCCGCCATCAAACACGAGAAGGCGTCGGATGAGCTGCGCATCGGTTACGAAGGAGAACTGCATTCGTTACGAAGAGAGAAGGCGAGCTTTGCCACAGAGCGAGATGAGCTTTTCCACCAAATCGTTGGACTGAAGGAGGATCTAAAGCTCGCTTTGCACAGCTCCAAAGCAGATGCGCTCGTCCAGCAGCTTCAGGAGCTTCAGGTAGAGCTCGAGGAACTGAGAAAGGGAGGAGGAGAACGAGCTCGAATGGAAAGGGAAATGAAGTCGTTACTTAAAAAGACAGAGGTGCTTGACAACCAGACTATAGAGAGAGAACAAAGTTGGGAGAGCAAATGGAAACTGCACGAACTGGAAAAAGAGGCATTGATAGAATCTAAGAATGCTTTGAAAGAAGAGTTTGACTCAAAGATTCAGAAAATTGAGACACTCGCAGCAGAGAACAATCAAATACAGCGACAGGTAGTCGGGCTTCGTGAGGAAATCGAAACGCAGAGGACCACTTTCTCCTTCGCCGAGAAGAATTTCGAGGTGAACTATCAGGAGCTGAAGGAAGAGTACACGTGTCTTGTCGAAGCAAAGACACGATTGGAGGAGAGGACACTGAAGGAGACACTTGAGTTGGAGGCGAAAATTGCCAGTTTTCAGTCCCAGATTCAGGAGCTGGAGGAGAGCAGCAGAGATCTCAAAATGGAGGACGTGACTACAGATGGAGGGGAACAGGTTGTGATAGAAAAAGACACGACAGAGCTAATGGAGAAGCTCAATGTTACTTTGAGTGAGAAGGAACGCCTGGCCGGGAGGCTTTCCGAAGTTACGGAGCAACTGATGTTCACAGAGGGCAAAGTTGGACAGCTGGAAGAAGAGCTGATGCGAGTGAGACAGGCGAACGTGAAGGCCATCGCACAAAGCGAAAGCCCGGGGAAAGGACTTGAACAGAAGCGACAGATTATGAGAAAGCAGACGCGGGGGCAGGACGCCCAGAGAAAAGCGGAAAAAGAGCGAGCCGCTGAACCAGTGTGTTCTTTTGACGGCCATCACCTTCAGATTCAGTCTTTGCAAGAGGAGATAAAGGCTCTTCAGTCCCTCTTACGGGCAGCCGAATCCGAGAGGGACGGCATCTGGCAGACCTCGGAGCTCCAGAGGCTTTCGCAGACTCCGTCTCCGGCCGCCTCGGGGGAGGGACCTGTTGAAGGACGATCCTCTTACCCGCACAAGCCCACCGCCTCGGGGTCAAACGGGCGCAAGAGGCGGCAGAGGTCCAAGCAGGAGCACAAACTGGGCACCGCTCTCCCCGACTGCAGAGAGGAAAAACAAAGGGAGGAGGCAGTGGGGGAGGAAGAGAGAGCAACAAGTGCTGCAGAGCAGGAGATGCAGCCTCAGATGGAGAGCCCGGTTATGTCATGTTCACGAGAGAGAGCCGGCGAGGAGGACTCCACTGACGGATACCATGGAGACGGAGACTTCAGCAACAAACAGGTGGGCGCACGCATCTACTTCACCGCTCTCCAGTGGCTGCCTTTCTCTCTTCCTTTTTAAGTCTGATTTAAATGACATGTTTGAGTGATTAATGGGGGGGCATGGCAACAGAAAGCGTAGATGAAATTGCATGCTGCAGAGATATCATATTCACAATTAATGAGATGTTTGGTTCATCAGAACTGCGTGGATTTAAGTCATAGCCACATGGCGCTTTTACATCGGGCTGAGCATGACTGAGGCATTTTAGCACTGAACTGTTTTCTCTCATTCAGCGGCATTCCTCCCGTGTTACTGTGGGAAGAATAATGTAAAAATAGAAAATGCGCACACACACACACAGCACCGCCTGCACGCACGCACGCACGCAACAGTGAAGTTTCAAGACCTCATCGATATTCTGCTCATTTCTACATTCAAAGGAAACACTTTACAATATTTATAATCTGATTTCATTTGATGCCGCTTGTCCTCAGTCACCCACAGCTTTGAATCACTGCCATTGTGTTGAAATGTGTACATTCTAGTTTCTTTCCATCTTGCAGGGAGTAAAGGGTTTGAGGTGAGAAGCCATTTTACCCCGAGTCACTTCAAGCTGTGTCAATTATACCAGGCAGAAGATAGTCTGTCTGACATTTCATATCTGTTTCATATTGTTTTTATCACATGGAGCACTACCTATGGTCCAGAGTGACGTGTTTAATGTCTTTACAGATAGTTGTACATGTGTCTGTTATGCTTAATGGCATGGGGACAATTACATTTTATTGAAAATTTAAAGTGTTTTGTGTCAGTCCTTCTACATTTGTACAATCGACAATAGAACTTAAAGCAGTTTATTGTTAATGCGGTTCAGTGTTTAGTCCAACACGCGCAGATGAACTGTTATAAAATCGTAATAAACAGCACTCCACATTGAACTAAAGGCAAACTAGATGATGTTCAGAGTCCTTTTGTTGTAAATTATAGTGGATACATTTCTGCTCTTAATTGAACAGATGCCTTCTCCTCCCCCTCAGGAAGTGATCGATCATGACGCAGCTTGTCTTTCTGTCCATCGTTTTCATAGTTGTCTGCTTTTGTACTACTGGGGTAATGTGTAATATTTAAGACCGTTTTTAAATAAAGTACACTATTTGTCTTCTGCTTGCTTGTTTAGGTGAGCAGACATGGGACGGACCACCACACGGAGCCTGTCGTGTGTCGGGGAGCCGAGGGAGAGACTACTCAGCATGTAAATGTCACTTAAGCTCACATGCTGCCCTTTTTGCTTTTCACTGTTTCTTTGAAACATCATACATTGTGCTGTAAAGGTCAATAAATAGGTGCTCATACAGATGAAACACAATGCAAGAACAATTTTGTATTCTTGTCCTAAATAGCTCTTACTTTGTGTGTACGGTTTACTAAAATTGGATTCAACAATCTTGTAAATTCAGGCTCCTTTCAGCCTGATGAATGGCACCTGTTCATGATAAGTTGTGTGGTCAAACGTCCCCAAAATTATATACACGGTTGCCTGTTTGTGTGCAGGTTTCATCAACAGAAACGTTACCCGAGAGTAAAAAGAAGACACTTAAAAGTCCCGCAGTCAGATAACGATCGACATAACAATTGTGTCGGTAGTGGTATTAAAGTTACCAGAGCAGAGCCGTTCTGTGACAGAAATAAAGAAGGATGGTTCGAAAACATCTTTCTAAAGCGAAGCGGTCAGTGACGTCACACTGTCGGCCGCGTCGAGTATGATCCTTGACAGTGCCCGGAGGCAGCTGTCGGAGTCAGACATTTCTGAGAAACCAATTAAATCTAGACAAACCTCAAACCAAATATTGCTAAATTTGCTTACCAACCATTTTTTGGTATGCGTTTATTTTATTATATTTAATTTTGGTCACATACAATATTAATTCAGATACTAGGTAGGATACGAGTGATACGTGTGTGTGTGTGTGTGTGTGTGTGTGTGTGTGTGTGTGTGTGTGTGTGTGTGTGTGTGTGTGTGTGTGTGTGTGTGTGTGTGTGTGTGTGTGTGTGTGTGTGTGTGTGTGTGTGTGTGTGTGTGTGTGAGAGAGAGTAGCGGCACATCATAACACAGCTGCCGTATGCATATCAGACACTGACCACCTCTCATCTGCATGTTTTAAGCAGAGACATCTGAGCGGTTGCATGTTTGAAAGGACTCTCCACACCACACATGTAGTGCGGATGTGGAGATTGTATCATAACAAAGCCTTTTAAATACGGACTAATTCAAATGTAGAGTGTGCTTTAACACCCCTCTGACATCAAAGGTAAATGAATCACAATTTCATATATTTGTGTAACCCTAACAAATTTGTGCTAATGCATAATCAGAGAAGGAGGCCTCCCTGCCTTTTGTTCTGTCACAGCGATAATAGCCGACCGCTCATGCTGAACACAGATGGCTTGTGCTTACTGCACTCTCTCACAGTACGATTAAACAACATAATTCCATCAATCCTATTATTTCTATATCTCCTCTAATTACCAAATAGATGGGGTATGCTGCACAATTTAATCTATGATAAATTATGAATATGTCTTTTTTACAGCTATTCCATTTAGTGTCTTGTTAAACATATTTAGGAATATTAAGACAACACTAATGTAAAGTCACATCATCTATGTGGGAAAAACTGACATGTTCCCCCTCTAATGTGATGATGTTTCTTCCTGTGGTTAGGGTGAGTGCAGGCTGCAGATGGAGGCGCAACGCATCAGCCTGTCTCAGATCCACGCCGCCCAACTCGAGCTGCTGCAGGAGGATTCGGACGCCCGCACACACACTCTGGAGCTGAAACTGCAGAGCTGGAAAGATCACGGTGACCAAGGTAAGCAGATGTGTAGACGGTCGCCTTTGAGTGCTTTTGTGTTCGTGGCAAAGCTTCCCCACATGGATTTGATTTATCATTCATGATGGATCAACGCAGACAGCCGATGTATCTAGCATTGTTTTTGTACCCTGTTTGTTGTCTGTGTGAAACATTTTAATTGTTCAATTAATTACAATTTTATACTTTTTTTTTCAGATGAGCCGAAAATCTTCAAATACCACGACATGTTACAAGCCGTGTCAGAAGAATGCAGTGAGATCATTCAGGTGATTACTGAGGACAAACAATAATGTTTGAGGTTTTCAGAATGAATTTTATTATTGTGTGTGTTGCCAAGTTACCGTATCGGTTAACCTCGTCTCTCTCTCTCGCTCCGTTTTGTGATCAGTGTTTTCAAAGTATGTTCGGTGAAGAGGTTTTGGAGAGTGGTGCTGCAGCGGACCGGCCGCCCCCTTCAGTAGAAAGACCAGACACTAGAGACTCCAGCTCCATCATACTGGCGGCCAGAGGTAATTAGTCTCTCAAAAAATGTAATTACAGTCCAACAGTTCTTACAGATGATACACTGCATATTTACAATGTAAGATGCACTGCAGGCAATTATTAATTATTAAATTCACATTTTACCTACAAAGTGCTTTAAGATAAGATCTCTTTTTTGCGATCGTATAAAAAAATGTACATACTAGGAAAATATGTCTCATACTTTAGTGTCGCCATTGAAACCCTTACAGTTTAATCTAAAAAGCAAATTGCTTTCTGTTGTCTAGAGCTCTACAGAGATCTTCAGCAGGTGAGGGAGAGGATTGAGCAGGAGCACCGTCGCCTGTCGCAGCTCCAGGCTCAGCTGAGAGCTGATGGGAACAAGGTAAGAGCACACGAGCAGACATCAGCTGTGTCTCAGTTATATATATGAGCATTCATCAAAATGTTTTGAATATGTTGTTGGCTGGAAAATCTGGCTGAGTCGAGCTGACAAACATAGTATACTCAAACAGCAGCGTGTATAAAAACGCTTCATTTTTGAGACGCTATTTTCCCACAATGCATTGAAGGAGCAGCTATATACATAATTTAGGTTTGTAGTAAAACAAAGGTTAGTTTGAAACACACAAATTACTAATACATCTTACAAAACAATGTCTGTGCATTTATGAAGTTGAATTGGCACTGAGATTTACATGTATTGTGCTGTATTACGCATTTTGTATAGAAATGGCACACGTTATGAGCGCGTCTGAGGAACAGAGAGGATAACGACGCCATCAGAGACAAACTAACAAATCCGTTGCTCTCCTAGATGACGGAGCTGCAGGTGGTGTACGATGAACTGAAGAGCAGCAGTGAGAAGGAGATCTCTGACCTGCGTGTGCAAGTTTCTAGCTCAAGCCCCTCTACAAGCAAAGGTAAATGTGAAGCTATCCTCTCTAACGGAAAAGGAAAAGCAAGCGGGTCAATCACTAATGTCCGGTCTCTGAGTCAAAACACATCTTTACCTCTGTGCTCAGTAGCAGACAGAAAACAAACACTCCCTGCTTTGATTGTTTCTTTCTGTGTCAACCTCGTTGGCAATTAAACCAAACTTCTGTAAATGCGATAATGTCAAAAGACAGGGGAAATGTTGCACATCATACATATGTATATATAATGTCAAATGTTTATCTGTAGACTACCAACGTATACGAACTAGTTCTTCCTTTTCCTTCAAAAGGGGTGTGCAAATGTATTTTTGTATTTTTCTCAGTTGTTTTTTGTGATTCGTTTCTTTCACCACTCTCTGTTCATTCACTTCTCACTCGATGCTCTTATCTTTTACCGCAGGGACCGTTTTTTCCCAGAGGGAACATTAAAGTTTCATCTAATCGATTCTGATCTTCTAATGCTATCCAGTTCTACGTGTTGTATTTCACATTCCCCTTCTCTGTCGGTTTAGATCTGAAAGAGCGGGCCGGCGCGCCATCTGCCTCCCTTACCGAGGAACTACAGCGGCTGAAGGTGGAGGAGCAGGAGAAGCAGCTCCAGCTGGAGGAGAGCCACCGACAAGAGATGGAGCGTCTCCGAGCTCACTACCAGCAGCAGGCCGCGGAGAGCGAGGAGCGATACGCCACCGAGCTCTTCATGCTGCAGCAGCGCCTGCAGGACGTCGCAGGCACTCAGACCCACGACAGGTGACGGATGGAATACATTTCTATGTTTTCACTCTAAGGCAATGAACATCTTCAGCAAGCCCTCCTCACATAGATGAGGATTAGGGCAGATAAGGATTAGGGCAAAAGAAAATACAACTACAGGAAACAAATAGGATGACATTTAAATTCACAATATTTTTTATTTGGCACATGGACGGAACAGAATATATTTTTAAAGTAATACTGAAGAAGTAAGTGGTAGTTGTTCCACTGCTTCCCACACACATCACTTGTGTTATTCGTTGTCCTCCACTTGATTGATTAAAGTACACGTGATAGAAGAACAGCAGGCTAACTTTGACTAGAGGCCGGTCTGCACATCCCGTGTGGCATGTGGAAGCTACCTGACCCAGTTCAGACAACAAAGCCTGAACTAATGGAAGATTTACGAGGTTGTTTAAAGCGTTATTCATGCCTTTTGTTAGCCCGCTACTCTAACAAAAAGTACCCTCTCCAGATGGCTTCCCGTGCAATGTGCTGTGCAGAAAACAAGATTAATATGACATTTTAAGCATGCACCACTCATTATGTTGCATTTTATGAGGTTGCTGAACGACTCCAGGTCTCCAAAATACAACTCCAATCAATGTGGAGACGGCCCTCGTCTGTTGCGTTTATGCACACAGTACATGTACGTATGATCATTTTAGTCTTCCAAAGCCATACTATATGACTGTGGGTGAGCTCCTATGAAACCTGAGGTGCTGCTGCCCTCCACTGTTGGATATATTAATATGATTACTACAGTGGTTTTCTACACCAATCGTCCAACCAACCGTCATGTTCATTCATTCATTTGTGTAGTGAGTTATGTCTCACGCTGAAACAATTAATCAATTACTCTTTTTTTTCTTTTTTCAAACAAAGAAATACAGAAACAATGACTGGATTGTCAGAATAGTTGCTGACGTTCTCCGATTCCAGCTTCTCAGATGTGATGTTTTGCAGCTTTTGTCACATGATAGTAAACGGAATGTTATGGTCGTAGGACAAAACAAGGAACTTGAAGACTATTTTAGCTAATTATAAAAAAACACAACAATTAATCCATTATTAGGGAAAATAATCATTAGTTGCAGTCCTGGTTATGTAATCAATTTAGTTTGACTTTATACGAGTGGAATGTACGTTTTTAGTGTTTTGATTGTTTTGTTACATTGTTCTTGGGGATGGCTGGTCAAATGTCTGTCACACTTTAATCCTTACAACTGAAAAGCATGTAGGCTGAGCTGGTTTTGTGTCAACATATTTTTGTCTATGGCAGAATAGTATGCAATAAAGGTTCATGTTTTAAGAAACCGTAGCACCGGTAAGCTGCTTCATGGTCCTTTTTATAGGTTTTAAGAACTTACATTTTACTTACTAATAACGGGAAAGTAGTTTTAAAAAGAAGCACGAAAATCTGTTAAACTTATTTAATGTTGTCGAACAATTCATTTAGACTTCTCGTTTTCTCCATCTGTCCAGTGCTCCAGAGTCCAGCTGTGAGGGGATGGAGGGGCACGAAGAAGAACTAAAGGTTTGGCTGCTACATTTTGCCCTCATCTAAATCATGTATGTCTCATGCATCTCGTCTTACTACGAGCTGATACGTGTACAAGCATTAAGACGCTGTGACAGTCAGGGTGGGGGGGGGGGGGGCAGTTGCAGCCTTTAGGCTCAAACGTGCCCTGAATTCTCCGGCTTCGCTTCCGAAGCAGCATCGTGAACGGTCCCATATCAACGATTTAAAAGGGTTGGACCCGCCGCTTTAGCGTGTCGCTCTAGAACCGAGCCGACGTACTCTAGTCTTGGCGGCTCATATCTTAAGGAAATGTATCCATTGCCAGTTATATTGATTATATTGTTATATTGGAGGACTCTGCCCTGCGTGAATGAGCTGCACTCCACTCACGTCACTCCAACTCTGTCTTTCCCTTCCCTCCAACCTCAAAGTTTCCTCAGCTCGTGGGACTGTTGCTAAGATCAGAGAGGAAGATAGAGTAGAGGATTGACAGAAGAGCGACAACGGGAGAGAAGCTGGGCATGATGCACTTCTTTAAACGTCTTTAAGACATTTGGATTGGAAATGTTAGGCTTAAGGCGAGTGGTACTGAAGAAGCGGGATGACTGTGAAACACACAAGAAAGAGATTCATCACAAGACAGGGCGGTAGTGTCTTTGGGGAAAGTGTTGCAGTAATGCAAGAAATGTCTATCATCCTGCGGGGTGGAGGGAACAAAACGCTGTATTAATAGTGGTTAAGGAGCGGGTGGGGTTTGGCTACAGTAAAGGGATCGGTTTATTTCAGGATCAGCCTCGAGGAACTTTCATTTCCACACACTCCGGCTGCTGTTATCCGCTATATTAGTTTTCATTCTGTAACTTTTAGCTTTCCTCCCTCTCTGCAGGTGCTGGGTGAGGAGGAGCCGTCAGAGGGAGGCACGGAGTTGCGCTGGCCCGTCAGGTCCGCAGGCCTGACGGCACAGCTGCAGGCGCTGAGGAAAGCTCTCTACCACAAGTATGTCCAAGAAGTAGCTGCCCTCAAAGAGCAGCACAACCGAGAGCTGAGGAAGCTGACAGCGGACAAGGAGCAGGAGAGGAAAACAGCAGCGAGAGGAGAGGGAGGGCAGGATCTCAACGGCGTTCACGGAGCTGGAAGCTCCAGCGAGAGCCTCGGGGCCGCCGGGCACATCGCGCTGGAAGACAAACACTGGGAGAGAGTGCAGGAGGAGGTCGCCAAGGTAGGCGGTTATGTATTTTGTATTACATAAGTCTTGTCTAGTCAGTATCAATATAACTGGCAATGGATGCATTTCCTTAAGATATGAGATGACACAGTTGAAGTTGGAATAAACAGTCAATGAATTCATATTTAATTAATCATACCAAAAATCATCTAGTATTTGCTGGTTATCTTTATAATCTGAATATCTTTGGGTTGTGGGCTGCAGGTCGGACAGAAGAAGGCATTTTAGAAATGTCATCTAAGCTCTGCAACTGTGCAGTTTCACTTCTGTGTGACGTGTTTTGAAGTTTTATAGATGTATCAGCACTCTTACTGTCGTTTGATTCGAAATATCAGTTGGAATATTAATTGTCAACGTTATCCTTGTGTCCATGCTTTCTGACAGGCCATAGTTCAGATGTCCGTGGAGTTTGCGCAGCAGATTGAGCTGGCTCGAATCAACAAGCGTGCCTGCCAGAGGAGCGCCGCCATGCAGACCCGGTCAGATAAGGAGGCGGTGGAGGAGGAGAGCGTGGAGCGGGTGACTCCCAGAGCTCCTCTCACCTCGGGCGCCTGGCTGCAGGAAGCGGAGAAGGAGAGGCTGGAGAGGGAGCTGGAGGAGAGGAACGCCGAGATCAGCAAGTTAAGAGAGGAGCTGCAGAAAACCCAATCAAGACCCGAGCAGGTCAGTGTCTTTCACCACATCGCACATTTCATTCATTTCATCTGAGAGGGTTCATTACTGCTGTGTCAGTAAGTTTCAGATGCACTTTGTCGCAATGCAGGTGTTGCATCGATTACTATCATTGATTATATATGCTTAAATTAATATTAAGCGCTTTTCCACTGCTTCTTTTACTTGCTCACAGGGAAAGCGTTTTTCACTCAATCGACTGAGGGTTACGATGAAAGTATTTGTTTAAATACTTCAAGAAATAATGTAGTTTTATCATGTTGTGTTTGAGGTGTAATCATTTTCTATTCTAATAAATGTTTCTGGTATCCAGCAGCACATAATCCACTGAGGTGTTGTGGATGTACAGACAAATATTCTAGCCTCCTATAGTTGTATTTACCGAGTATTTCAAATGCAGTTCCTGCATTCCTTTCACCTACACCCTTTATTTCAAAAGCAAGGAACACAATGTGCATAAACACACTCTTACTCTCCTCTTTAAAAAGGATATCGCATCCGAATTATCTCACTCTTATACACAGTAAACTTGGATGTAAGACACCAACTAGCATTGAAACATTTTTTTAATAATCATAAACATCCACTACCAATATCAAAACTGCTGTGAGAGACTGAAAAACTATTAATGATTTCATTGGAAGTATATTTGTTTATTCACGACTGTCAAAGAATAACAAAAAGGTTCTTGATCAAACATACTTTCTCGTCTATCTACGCTTCATGCGCTGGTTTCCTCATGATGGTTTGGGGTTATTTCTCTGCCTTGAGGAGCTAATCCCAAGGCCTGCCAGGCTTTCACCAACCATTTATTGCATGATTGCAGTGGCTGTCGGGTTCAGTGTTCTTTGTAAGACGAGTTGCTCAAACACAGCGACTCAGTAAAGATAATTTAGTAGAAGAAAGTTCTTAAGCTTCAGCAATCGGATGAGTTTGTATGATGAGAATGCCTGTACTTTCACTGAAAACACTCAATTGAGATGTTTACATGCATTATGTTTTTCTCTCCTATATTCTCCTCAATGATCTCGTCTCTGTTAAGAATGTCCTCAAGCTGAACATTGTTGATGATCCACAGAAAGCCAGAAGGATCTTTTATGAAGACATTTCAAGCATAAAGCTCTTACTTTGGACAAAACTATTGTCCCAAATAACATGTATGAAGCAGCTCAAGATTTGAAATTCTGACATTGTAAGTTTGAAAAACAAGTTTAAGAGAAGAGATTACAAACTGAAAAACGAAATGTTTTCCTTAGCTGATAGTGTAGAGCCAGAAGGACTTATTTGATTCTTAATAACTTAATTCAAACTGTAATACCATGTTTATGCAACGTTAAGTCTGTTAAAATACATAAAAGACATATAGTAGCATGTAAATGTATGTACATTTTGATTGGCAAAACATGGGCAACATCCTTTAGTATAATAGAAACCAACGCTACATTACCTCACTATGTAGAGTCAGAACTGGGAACCGTTCTCTCAAAAACACGTTTAAGCTTCACAGGCATTTGTGCCGCATGATGTCGGATCACTCAGGAAACTATGAAAGGTGCTCTCGTCGGTCTAAAGAAGTGAAGTGAAGTGGCTGGAGTCAGTTGCCGCTCTGACTCATCAGCAGTGTCTGCACGGTGTAGTGTCTGAAGGGGAAGTGACTGGAGAAGCGGCACTGCATTTCTGCCCTTCTCTCAGAAGATGGAGCCATCGCCTCTGCAAGTCACTGTGCCTCAGGTGCACCTGTTGCCATAGTAGCACAAAGATAGTAGTGTTTCTCTCTCGGCCCCGAGGGAGTTGTGTGTGTGGTTGTGCCCATGTGCCTAATTTGAATGCACTTTTACTAATGGCCGCGCATACAGCCAGCCTGCTGTTAGTCGTCAGGAGTTTTTTAGGAGTCTTTTTAACCAACTGCAACTTTGCAAATGACGGGGCTGCTGTCTGTGTTCTCTCTCTTGCCTGTGCAGGCCTTAAAGAAGAGACGAGACGGTCCAGAAGAATCCGAGGAAGAGGAAGAGCCGGGAAGGCCGAGAATACAGCCGGCTGGAGGAGGCAAACTGCCATCAGAGGATGATGGAGAGTCCTCCGATAAGGACACTGAAAGGTAGTGACTGAAACTACATTCATACGGTTCTCTAATAATGAAGGAGAGCATTCTGAATATTCTTAAACTATGTGTTGAGTTGGTCCTTTATGATAACCTGTGTGGAGATAAATTAGAGAAGATTCATACATTTAGTCACAGCGGTTGTTTTTAACATAATTGTTTTTGCTGCTTTCAGAAATGTCCTGCGTAAAGCAAACGAGACCCTCAGTCAGGTGCTGGTTGACGTCCTGAAGACGACGGCAGCAGCGGAGGAAACGATTGGCCTCCACATGCAGAGTCTGCGTGGTGCTTCCAGCGCCCACCCGCCCCAGTCCACCACACAGACGGCAACCTGGCCGAGAGCTAACACCGAGCCCGCCAGACCTCGTGCAGCAGGCAAGTCACTTCAGGGCTCGGTAATAGTTTGGGATAAATGCTGGTGTTGTGTTTGGGCAAAAGGTTCAACAGCACATCCACCCAAATATGTTGGTGAGATGTGTAGAACAAAAAGACATCAGAAACGTGTGAAATGTAATTAAACTGACTGCACAACACTCCAGTATTGGACTTGTTTTTAATTGGACTTCAACACATCCAGAGTGTTGCTGGCATCCGTGTCTTCAATTTAAGCTGACTTCCTGTGTTGTGGATATAGTCTGTTGTGACGGAGCAACACTGCACCGTGACTACACAATGCTACTGCATGAACAGAGAGTGAATCCTCCTCTTTTTTTTAGTCAAGCCTGGGGTTTGTAGTTTCTCTTTTCCATAATGGAAAAAGAAAAAGACACCCATCAGTTAGTATAGGTACGAAAGTGTAAAGTTTTAAAGCACAAATTCGGGGATCAAATGCAAATAATATCTTCTACAGTTAGTCCTGTGAGTCAGATAGATATCAGATTTGCCTGCAGTCTGAATGGTTCTGCATTACTGAAGGTGGTGACTCCATGGACGCTAAAGACACAAAGTCTCACGTTACCGGGTTAATCCGAATATTTACTGTAGGTACGACTTTCAAAAAAATAAAACATCTTCTAAAATATGCCACGTCATTGTATTGGGTTGCATATGACTGATTGTATTTGACCATAGACCTGCTGACATATTACACATTGTGACCATTGTTGTGAAGTCAAATCCCTACATTGCTTATGAAAATAATTAAGTAATAACCAGGGACTTGCATAATACCTTTAATCTGCCTCCATGCTGTAAAAGAGCCACTGCTCTATCTTGGTGTGTTGTTACAATATGACATTCTGTCATTTAAAGGAATTTGTAATCTTAAAAACAATGTAAAGTTTGAGCCATCAACATTATTCAAATGGTTTTAAGAAGCTGCGTTTTTACTGTTTCTGCAGCATTTGATGATTGTGCTGATTATTCTCTCACAGTATCTTGGTTTATTTATCTTAAATTGGAGCAGTTAACAAAACCTCTGTAAGCTTCTCAAAGAAGTTGTAATGGACTTATTAATCAGAATGTTGTGAGTGAACATTAAATCTGTTGACAATGTAATATGCTTGAGGTTTGTGTGTGCTATGTTTCTGACTTCTGTTCCTCTGGTCGTTACCAGGTCACTCTGCAGAAAGTTGCCAGGTCAGCGAGACCGCCGCAGACTATGTGAGTCCGTGGTCCGGGGAGACGGAGGCTGACGAGGGACTGGAGGTGTCTCAGCAGATGATGGAGAAGCTGCTGCTGGGGGCGGGCACACAGCTGGAGAACGAGGAGTATCTGATGGGAATCAGCAGCCGACTCCAAACTGCTCTGGAGAAGATGTTGATGGCCATCACGGACACCAGCAACCAGGTACTAACTTTTTCTGTGAAGTGGTCTTTGATCAATGTCCTGTTCTCATATTCAGAGCATTGCTCTGCTAGCTCACTTTATTTTATTACTGCGTATGGCACTTTCTGCTCGCTAAGAAACTGTTATCGTGTTTAATCTGGGCATGTTGTTTTTGTACAGTGCACTGTACTAAAACAATACTTCTTTTGACGTCTTAGTTTGCTGAACGGAAATGTGTTTATACCTTTTTATTTGATCATAACAAATATGATGAACCGCTGAATGCATCAATGTTAAAGTAATAGTTGGACATTTTGGGAAATTAATCACTTTCTTGCTGAGACTGAGATGAGAAGATGCCACATTTGCACGTTTCTCAAAATACAAACTATAACATAGTATTATGGTAGTTTCAATGTCCTTTGTCAAGTGAAATGGTTTGAGAAGAATTCTTCATGAACACTCCTGTGTGACACATTTAGGCTTTGTCAAAAATACCCACACTGGACCCTGTTAACCCCCCCCTGTATGTCCATGGAGACATAATGGGGATGAGACTGCAGAATGTGGCCGGCAACAAAGTTGGCCCGTCTACAACTCACACACACAAAAGAGCCGCCTCATTCCCAGCGGTTGCCTACAGATACGAGTTGTATTTACGCGGAAGCTTTTGTCTGGTCCATCAGCCTATCGGAGTCGGCCGTGCACGGAGCAACCCCCCCCCTCAGGCTGTCCATGTAGTGCGGCCCACTGTGTTTAACTGGGCCATGGCATGTATGACTGTAACTGACTGCACGGCACATCTTCCCGTTGGCTGATGTTCACGCATTACTCACGCTGAGGTGGCTTTTCATCTTGCTGAAACTAAAAATAGCTTAAAAATAGGTTTAAAGAAATTTCAGGCCGAGCGTCACTGTTGTTCCAGTATCCATCTGCAGCACACAGTGACTGTTGGTATCATAAATTGATTCATCTGCAACAATTCAGATTTTCGATCAATCATAAAAAACAATAAATGAAATGTCAACCTGTGTTATTGAAAAGGTATTTTTCACTTTCCCTACATTTTATATTTTAACGATAATAAGTCAAGAGAATATTTAAAAATAATAATAAAAAAAAAAGTTAGTTGCAACCCCATTAATGACCCACTGTAGATTTTACGAGCATCTTACATCTCCAACTACACACCATTAACAGCACGATAAACATTGTAATCAACAAAGCCTCTTAATGGTCCGATCAATGATTTCCCTGCTGCTATTGATCCGATGTGCATCACTCTCGTCTGGGGGCGGTGCCGGATCGCCACGTCTTGCCTGAGAAGCAGCGTCGTGAACGGAGATTGATTCAACGAGCCGGTCGGGAATGTGAAGTATCTTCGCTGAACGAACGCCGTAAATGATTTGCCTTTTGAGAGGCGTTTGCTCACTCATTACTTTACCATTATCTGCCGGTGAGACGTGGAAATTGTTCGAGTGCAGTCAGTGTGACGGTTGACATGCCAAACAAGAGACAGTAGCTGGGACCAAGAGGCAGCATGTCAGAACACCTTGATTGCTTCTTTCTGCGTCTACGTAGGGAGGGAATCCAGTTTGACAACTTTTTTGTGTAAAGGGCGTGTGTTGTCTGTGGTTTATTTGTGTGTATGGAGAGAGCCTGTGATCTATTTGCAAATCTACCTGGCCCACTGGCTCTAATTACTTAAGCCACACCTGCTTCCCTCCCACTTTTGCCGAACAGTATCCTGCTGTGTGTGTGTGTGTGTGTGTGATCAATGTAGGAAGTGGAAGGAAAAATCTTTTTCTTGAGAGGTGAAAACAGCCCTGAAAGTCTGGAACTAAATCATATTTATTAGAGGGTAGGCGGAGGCAAAGTGAGTGTAACAGAGTGACCGTAGCCGGCCTGGGGGTAAGTAAAGCTCGCCTGACAGGAGAGGGAGAGAGAGATCCGGCTACAGTGAGTAATATTATCGTATGAGCAGGGGAGCATGCGTGGAGCGGGAATGACGAGCAGTCCTAGAAGGAAGTAAAAAGGAAAGCGTGGAGGACTTGAGATCCAAGCGTTGTCATTCCTCCCTCGGTAGGCTGCCGCTCGGACTAAACAATTAAAAGGGGCCCCTGGGAGGCTTCCCTGCAGGTCGGGGTTGCTACGGCGTCATACTATTGTAAATGAATCTCCAGAGAGAGAGAGAGGAGAGAGCAAACCGGAGCAGACGTGGGGTTGTGAGCTTTATCGAGCGACATGATATGGTTTCACTCTGAAGAAAGAAGGTCAGAGAAAAACAGAGGGAGAGTTGGAGATCATCAGAGAGGACACGAAGAGAACAAATGCTCGCCTTTGTGATTACAAACCTCCCGTGGTCGTGTTCAGGAATGCCTTTAAAGCTGTCGGACCAAGATGTGACTTCCACCTGCTGTTGAGGATGACACTTTTTTGGATGACATTTCTCTCTCAACATTGACTTGGGGCTTGTTCCACCTCCACCAGGCAGCATGTGATTGAGATGATGTGAATGTCACCCTCTCCAATTGTTGTTGTCTCGTGTGTGTGTGTGTGTGTATGTGTGTGTGTGTGTGTGCGTGGCAAACACATAGAAACTGTTGCTTGGAGCTGTCCACAACGTTGCTCATTGCTTCATTCCCCACTGGACTCTATTCTCATTTGTGGCTGCACAGCTCAGCCTGACAGATCATGACACATGGAAACTTTCTTTGATAACTCCAGAAAAAGGCGCTCCAATACAACAAACTGAGGTTCGAAGCTCTCCCTTCTTTCGCCATGGATTCGTACCGCGCTTACTGGAACTCGGGCGGCCAGAGCAGGACGTGGGTTGAAGGGGAGGACCAGGATGTGTACGAGGTGGAATCTCGTGTACCCCTTCCCCGACCTTTCCCGCTATGCGCCACGTTGAACGAGAAGAACGCGGTGGTGGTACACACGAAGATCTTGCATGTTAATCACCAGACGAACGGTCACCTCCTTAAAGTCATCTCCAGGATCTCCCTGCCCACTCCTCCGTACACAGTAAGGTCACACAGGTTTAGTTCAGGTCTGCACATGTGATGAAAGTTAAATGTTATTCCACAGAGGAAGCTCTCTCTGTGCTGCTTTTTGGAACAGTAGGTGAAAGATTATTACCTATATCGGTCATGTTACCGCTTCCTGGTTCTCATGTTATACGATGAGACCTTTGCTCAGGTAGATATGATCCGTGGAAAGTAGCCATGGGATGAATGTGAGCGTGCTGACGGGTTATTGCATCATGATTTCATAGCTGTACGACACAGAGGAGAGCTGCCTTCTGTCACCTGACCGAACGGTCATTAGACAAATGTGATATCATTATCTCAGCGCGTTTGTGTTCCATCTGCACATAACCTCATTCTGGCATTGATTTTTGTTCAGGTTTCACTTTTGTCTAAGGCCTGTGCACTTCTGTTAGTCTGTCTGCACATGATGTATAAAGACCATGGACTGTGTCGTCAAATCATTGACAATAAAGTAGTTGTATATTCTTAAACGTGACAACAAAATGCTTTTCTAATTAAGTTGAAAAAAGATGATCAAGAAATCATATATTTAAGTAGACAAAATGGTTGAATCAATATCTTGATTAAAAAGGATATTTTCCAGGTTTGGTGCATATCCTGTTATAGTGAATGTATGTTATGTGTAAAATAATCAAATGTGCATTAAGTGCTATGAACTGTGGTCCATTGTTATGCAGTACATGAGACTGAACTTTTTATATGTAGAAAACAAGAATTTCAAAAACTTTCTTTGTTTGATTTTAATTTCTATTATAAACGATTCCTTTCCGATGTTTGTTCTTCTAAGCCAGGGGTCTCAAACTCCCTGCCCGCCACGTCATTTTATGTGGCCCGCGAATCCGCCAGCAAAAAAAAAAAAAGTTTAAAAAAAAATAAAAACTTTTTTTTTTTTTTTAAGTTAGACTAATAATAATAAAAATATCCCCATCGTCGAAATTATGAGCTAGAAAGTCGAAGTTATTCGATAGAAAGTCATAACTATGATAGAAAGTCAAACTTATGAGATAGAAAGTCAAAAAGATGAGATTGAAAGTTAAAATTATGAGATTGAAAGTCAAAAAAATGAGATACTTAAACAGTTGGAATCAGCTCTTTGGCTGGTTACTGTACATTTAACATGGAAATGTATTGTGAGTACATTGAAGACTACTTTAAACTGTGAATGCAGAGAGTTATTTAACAATATGTTACGAGTAGTTACATTTACAACCGGCCCTTTGTGGGCGACCATGATGCTGATGTGGCCCGGAGTGAAAATGAGTTTGAGACCCCTGTTCTAAGCGTATTAAAAGCAGTCCTAACTCTTCTTCTTGTGCGTCGCCATCTCTTTCCTCGTCCACTCTCAGCTCGAACATGCCCGGCTGACCCAGACCGAGCTGGTGCGGGAGTCCTTCCGCCACAACCAGGAGATGAGCGAGCTGGTGCAGAAGCAGGAGGAGCTGCAAGAGAGGTTGTCGGAGGAGTCCCGGGCCCGCGAGCAGCTGGCTCTGGAACTTCACCACGCTGAGGGTGAGTTCCTCTGGATAACAAAGCTTTTATTACATAAAAAATGTTTTAGGAATCGGGATCGGCACCAAATATATAAAAGAGTTGTACCTTAGTGGGGGACAGCTCTGCGCAGACTCAGATCAAACTGTTTGCAGCTTCTTAAAGCCATCTTCTTCAATGCAGCCTCCTTATAGAAGAAATACAGTACTCGCTGCTTCTCTATGGACTCTTCATTGATGACGTGACACTGTGTGCCTGTATGTCTGAATGATTACACAACACAGAGAGCATAAGGAGGAACTGAAGTGAAAAAGCATCTGTGCATATGTTTGGGGGAGGGAGGTGTTACAAGGAGTGATGGAATCAGCTGTTTGAAAGAGAGCGTAAAGGAGTGTGAGACCATCTGTGGTGAGAAGGTCGACAAATGGAGATTTCTGTTCGTCAGCCTCTCTGGTTTGAGTTTGGATGTCTGATTGCGTGTGTGACGAAAACATAAGGGCTGATGTTTGGAGGTGTAAAGTAAAGTAAAGTAAAGTAAAATCTTGAAGCTCGATTGAACTCTATTCACCAGGAAGTCAGTGGCCAATTTTTGTCAACGGTGTAAGCTCTGTGACAAATCTTATTGGGGGAACTTGATTTCCCATCCATGTCAGAGACAGCTGGTCCACGAGGGTCAACCGCTACAACCACGTCCGCTCTGTCTCACACACCGGTCGGCAGTGTCTCTCTCACACTATTTGGCAAATGTAGACTCCAGAAGTCATTTCTGTGTTTCTGGCTTTGTGTACACACTGAACAATGGTGAGTTTATAGCTTTTACTAATCTCTAGTAGGATCCTGTTATGTTGTTTGTTTTCTGTAATCATGTAGAGGTGCTGAAGAATAGCAAATATTTGATGTCATAAAAAGGGCGACCATGTGGCAAGCTGTCTGAACAACGTTGTATAGAATACTACGGCAACTATCGATTACTGTTCTCATATTTTATCAAAGAAAAGCAGAAAATGATCTTATCTTTGACGATGAAACCAGATATTTCATATTTTCTGCTTGAAAGATGACTGAAACAATCTGTCAATTATCAAAATAATTGGCAATTCATTTTCAGTTGATCTGCTCATCAATTACCGTAATCGACTGACCATTGCAGCTCTAATGGAGGATAGATGCAGCTCCCCAAACTATCAGGCTGTCTTTTCATGTCGTGGAGTTCCAGAGCAGCTGTGTTTCTCTGGTCATGTGACATCGGTCTTCACTGACTTTTAGGGAGTGCTAAAAATCTGCTAAACCTGTGTCTCCCTGTTCTGCTTTGAAATTCTTCTATTGTATGGATGAACCACGCAGGTAAAAGCTCAGGGCGTGTCCTTTTCAAACTGGTTTGAATAAGGTATTGGCTCAACATGCAAAACAGAGCCTCTTAACTGATTGACAGAACATATTATATAACAGCAAAAAGTATGAAAAGTCTTCTTTTGTTAAGTTTTAACGAGGGGAAAGGGTTTAGTTTGACAATATAAAGATGTGGAATCACAATGTCGCAGAGTAAATGTGATTGAAAGATTGCCAGGAGAGCTCTCTGGGGTTGTTGACCAATGTTTTGTTTTAGTCGGTAATCATGTGCATCTGATAGCCGTGTATATAGAGGGACCCCTCCTTAGTCAAAGTTTACACACAGCGCTGTGTAAACTTTAAAACGACAATCTAGTCCTGACATTTACCTTCTGCCTCTCTCTTAGCTTTAGGTAACACACAGCGCTCACTGAGCCGGCATGAGCTACAAACAACAAGCGAGGCGGAACGTTTTACCTTTTAGAACGAACCCGAACCCTATTCTACACCAGCGTTACAGGAAATGAATAACTGGTTTCTCATTAGTCTGTTACCACCATAACCCGTAACTATTCACTGAATACCATCGTGCTGCTTCATGCTTGCTGACCTGTGACAGAGCAGTACATTAATGATTGCATTTCATTGTGTTTACAGCTCAGTCTTGTGCTTCATGTCAAGCAAAATGGGTCAGACATGCTCACGTGTTCCTCTGTGCATTTGTAGGAAAGTCTGCGTGCCTCGATGTTTACATGCGTGTTGTCCTTCGCTGTGTTGTCGGTAACCTTGGATTTTGTTTCCTGGTGTTGAGTGCTCGTTCTTTTGGATGACTGCGCTGTGTCTAAACTCAAGACTCAAAGTTAATTCCTCTTAATTCATCTGTTAAGTGATGGTAAGAAAGGGACATTGTAGAGTTTTGTTTCGGGCCCCTTTTTATAGCCGTCTTCCTCCTGCTTCGTCCACATTCAGGTCTGATTGATGGCTATACGGACGAGCGAGCCGGGTTGGAGGAGCAGTTGCGTCAGAAGGAAGAGCTCCAGCTGAGCCTTGCCCAAGAGCTGCAGGTGAGGCATTCCAGCTGCAAGAGAGGAGGAGAAATAATTATGACTTATGACTTGACAACGCTTTAAGGTGAATATTTTATTATTTTGCCTCTGGTGCAGAACAGTAGACACTCAAGTGCAAGCACAGTTACTTGAGGTTCAATTACCGTAGTTGAAATATCTGGCAGAAGAAACTCAATGTATATGAATGTATACATTCAGGCTACAGCGCTGAAAGGATGAGTCTGTTGATATTCTATATTTTTCTTATTGTCAAGAAATCCTGTTAAAAGGCAAAAACCAAAAATACATGGTCTGTGTTGCAAAATATAGCTTTACAATGAGGAGACGATAGAATATCACCAGCCTTATCGTTAGTGAAAACATTACATTTATAAAAGCTGGAGCTCAAATCAAGCAATCTGATTGGTTCATAGCTGTGATATAATAACCACATAGTAAGACTGAATTTGCACTTTCAGTATCACTCCACTTCTGAGGAATAAAACCTACAGGAGGAGATGGCAGTGCCCATCTCCAGAAAAAACACCTGCTAAACATTCATATTGCCACACTTGCGATGGCCGAACACCCCTTAACTCTGATATAATCACAAAATACCAAGACCTGTCGTGAGCTATTGCTTCATCAACATATTTAATAGAGTTTTGAGCCAGTCTGTAACTGTCATGTCATGCAGGTGACGGGTAGCCGTCTGCACGAGTTGGAGCAGGAGAGGATTCAGATGCAGGACGAGCGGGAGCTGCTGTCCCGGCAGCAAGACGCCATGAGGGAGGACGCCGGGCCCCGCGAGCTTTGTACGTATCCCAGACCTCTCACAGGAAGTCATCATGCTTAGGAAATGCATAGTCTGAACATTAAACGTTGGTTTGCATTGTAGAAATCATATTGGATCAAAAATAAGCTTAAATAAGGAAACGAGAATACTAAATCTCACCTCACCTTTATAAAGGTTTTTTGTTCTCTGTTATCATGGCTCAAGTTTCAAGTGACAGTTTGTTTGGTATGGTTAAATAAAACGTGAATTGTTCTTTGAATTACACGGCACAGCTTGATTTGGTGTCACACAACAGCTGTTTAAGCTCCTCTTTTACAGTCTGGTTTTAAAGGTACACGAGCCTCACATTGATTTATTTTGCAGTTCTTGTGTTGCTGTGGCCTAATGGAACTGATAACAAACTTGTATGAGCCATAACTTGGCTGCATTGTAAGGGTAAAATAGTCAAAATGTTTATCTACATTTCTTACACGCTTGCTTCCAGTATTTGTGCCACAGGTCATACATATACAGGTATGTGCTCCGTACACATGAGACTTGGTAACTGTATCTGCTAATCTGCATTATAACTCCTGTATTATGAAAAAGGTATCCCATGAGTACGTTCTCTGATAAAATGGTGAGTATTTATCCAAGGGTTTAAACCAAAAGGGCTATTAGGGAAACCTTCCTTTCAAAGCATCCTTTCTACAGCATTAACCTCCTGCTGTGAAAACCACACAGAAGCACTGCCTCCTCTATCCTCACCCTCTGCTCTTCTTTCTCTCAGAGTTTTTCCTGTTCATGACAAAAAACAAAACAAGAGCATGTTACATTCCTGTGCTTTCTTATCCTCCTGTAGGCCTAGTTGAAGCTGCAATGGTTGCAGCACCTGAAGCAGGTGTGTCCACTTTGAGCATGGCTCAGTCATATCTACTGTGTGTTCTCTATAATCGTCGACTGTATCCGAGTGGCAGTGTACCTCTTTAAACCTAATCCAGCAACTCACCAACACAGCTTGGAGCTCGCTTGCTAATTGGCTCACAAACTCACTCACAGTTCAATCACTAACTTTTTGCTTCAGCTTTTCATTTTGATTTGATTTTTGTCCCGGTTCGTCATTTTTAATGTCTTTGGCGTCGATGTTAGCACTCATTTTAGCATGATGAAATGAAAGTCATCTTCAGACACTTATACGTAGTCATTATTCCCTAACTGTCAATCATCTGCACTCTGAATTGAGGGATTTTTATTTTCAATTATGTATTTTTTTGATCTGCCGATGCTGTGCTTGCAGCATTTCTTTGAGTGAGATGATTGGCTGTTCAGGAAGTCCCTCTCCTGCCTGTAAATGCTAATTGGGCATGGATATCTCAATGTGTGGGCTGTCCACGTGTTTGTTCTGTCATCTGCACTCTCTCATCTTGTTACCTTTGCACTAATCCTGCGGGGGTTGAATCGTGGGTGAACCGCTGTGGGTTGTTCACTGGTGGCAGTGGAAGGCCAACGAGGCATCATGGCGGGGAATCGTGTTCGGTAACGGGGTGTTATGTTGGGAAGTTGACTGAGGTGTTGGAAGAGTCTGAAGGTAGCCTGACGAAGCTGTAAAAGGGACCACGGCATATCAAATTACAACATTTCAGAGAAAGAAGTTTTAACATGGCAAAAAAACTATTAAATCTAATCTCATGGCTCACACTTCAGACTCGTCAGTAGCTCCATCTCAGCATCCTGTTTGTCTCTGAAATCAAACCTCAATGAATCATTGGCTAAAGTCGGCCACCTTCAGTTGTCAGGCGGCGATGCCTAACTTGTCGTCCTTCCGCCGCTGTATTCATGTAGACCTCCTGGAGGAGACGGAGAAGCTGATGAAAGAGAAGGTGGAGGTCCAGCGTCAGGCGGAGAAGGAGAACGCTGACCTCCTGAAGCAGGTGAAGCTGCTGGAGGTGGAGCTGGAGGAGCAGGTCAACAAGGTGATCGAGCTGGAGAACGCTCAGAGCTCCGAGAGCGGAGACCTCCGACAGCAGGTCCAAGCTCTGAAGAAACAGCTGGACAAGAACCGGAGGTTCCTCGATGTGAGTGACGGTGACTTTGACTCAGTATTCAAAATGATGATAGTAATAATAAGATCAAATCAAGAACGCACAAATCAAATGTTTGTTCCTCCTGTAAGATGCACGATAATCTAATTTGGAAATAACAAATGAATCATCAGACACATAAAGAGTGTGTTTGTGTGCTGAGCATGTTAGTATTTAGTACATGGGGTGTTTCACATCAAGATCTTTTCAAAGTCCGATACATTTGAATGTTGGTTAATAAAGCATTGCTGTTATTAAGTTACGGCAGGGATAACTACTCCAACTTAGAATCACAGCTTCAGGTTCCAGCTCGTCTGAAAGCTAAACTGATGATTTCATGATTTTTTTTTTTTTTTGGGGACCTGACCTCATGTTTCGTTCACGGTCTGAGTTTGTTCCCATCATCATAATTGGGCCACTTGGCGAGGAGTTGGCTCGTAATTGTCTAGATGTGGTTTGAATGCAGATTCCCTCTATTGTCCTTCTGATGCTGGTTGCACACACAAGTATGAAATCGGCACATTCTCAAACGTAATTAGATTATTTCAACAATTCTTTCTTTTAATCATATTTTCTGGAGAGTGCAGTAATAATGTTGTTGGTGTTTCTATTTTGACAACTAATTTCAGACATACGTAGAAGACATGGACTAGATGACAAACTGTAAATGGAGGGAGGGAAATTGAGCAGTTTATTGGAGAGGAAACCAGTTTCTCAACAGTTTGAGCCTGGGTTGAAGATGCGACTCAACATTTCCATATTCCCATATTCTTGTCTTCCTTCCGGTGTCCAGGAACAAGCCGTGGACCGAGAACACGAGAGAGATTTCTTCCAGCAGGAGATCCAGAAACTGGAACAGCAGCTGAAGTATCCTCAGAAGCTTCAGGCTGGCTCTGAGCAAAGAAACAAAGAGGTAACCGGAGCGAGCTCTGTTCTCCGCCAGAGGACCAGGCTTTAATAGAGATGCTTATTTTCTGAACGTCACACTGTCTGTGTGGCTGTGAACTGAGGGTCACACAGCAGAACAATACGAGCTGGTAGAATTACCTGCGCTGCCTTTAAAAATGACACCAAAAAGTGGGAGTGTTTTGCAGATGGAAGAGTGAGTGGGATTAATGTTTGTCCTCGTGTGTAATAGTGGGTTTTATTAACACAATCGTGAAATACACAATACAGTGGGAGTGATAGGATTAGCTAACTTAATCACTGCACTGGTGCAGCTGTTACTCACAAAATGTCAGACATAAAGACGTGTGTTGGTAAGACAATTTTGACTTGATGACAATTATATAACATGTAATGTAACCCCTGATATCACATTTCAGAAGTGAATACTCGTGTCAGGACGCCAACTGCGCACAGTTTTCAGGCTAAATTCAAGTGATTTATATGTTGATATGAACAATGGATCATGTGCAGACGTGTTACCGCTGTCAGTTTTAACCTTAATGTTGTTTATTTGCTTTGTCTGTGCCGTTATTACTCTTTGGCTTCTCCAGGATTTCGTCATTTCGTCATTTTCCATCCACTCACCATCCAGCCTCCGGTTCCCTCCGGGCAAAGAGAAATATACTTTTGATCGACACTGTTGTTCTTGTATTGCAGCACATTTGAAGCGCTAATTATGTCCTCAAACCAATCGACCGAGTCCTTGCGATTTGCCAGTAAAGCATCACGCCCTCTTCTAATGTTTATTATGAACGTGATGTCCTCACGGTAAACCGTTAAACCGTTATCGGAAACATAATTTGACAAGATAAGTCAGTTATTCCATTAGGGGACGATGATTTTAATGCTCAGTGGTATCGTCATGTTCCCTGTTCTTTCCTGAATGTCTTTGTAACTGAAGTATCCTCGTTTTGCCGCTGCTGCTTGTTAGCCTTCCAGCAGTCCAACCAATTTGTTTCCTCCGAAATTCGATCGTGACTCGAATTATATACTTTGTGACGGCAGCTTTGATTAAAGCTCCACTGTAGTTATGGCAGCTGTTAGTTCTGTTCCTTGGGTTTACAGCATATCATTTATACATCAGTCCCACTTCTGCTTTAAACTCGCCCCAAATAATTTCCAGAGACTCCTGCCACATTTTTATCACTAAGTGCTTTTTCTTCCTCCTCTTACCCTCGAACTGTCCATCCTCTGATCCTTTATGCCTTCTCTCTCCCATGGCTATTACAGGTGGATGGAGTAACCTTTAAGGTATTGCTTCTAGCTACACGTAGAATCTCCCCCGTGCATTTTAGTAATCCCGCCTGCCCATCTCGCTCTCATCCTTTTCCTCCTCATCCTCTCTCCAGTTTGAGCCCTGTCTGCTGTGTTTGTCTTTATTTGAAAGCGACTTCAAAACTTTGTCCTGCCTCACTCTGCTCCTTCCTCTGGTTTCTCCCTTTTCAATGTCCAGTGTAGAACTCAACAGCAGAACAGTCAACAAAGTGGTTGTGGGGGTGGGCGAGTTTAGTGTCGCACAAATGTCAAAGTATCCTCCCCAGAGGATTGCCTTTCGATTCAGTTATACACAACTTTTTGCATACTTGACATGACCGTAGTAAATTTCAAAGTACATTCTTACATCAATATGAATTTGTGTAAATTAGCAAACTGCAGTTCATAAAACTAACCATTTAATGTCGTTTATTTGCCACATTAGCAATGTTTTGGCGGTAAACGACGAACAAGCATGTCTCCAGCTAGTTTCTCTTGGGTGTCGAGCAAGAAATTGCATATAGATAACGCATAACCCTCTTGAGTTGACCTAAATCCATCAACAAATGGAGTAAAGCTCAAAGCAATATAAATAGACCATTCAGAGCTCTCAAGTACTCTCATGAAGAGTCCATCCTACTCCCTCGTCACATTAATATTTAACGGAGGGCTGCTAGTGAGCGGGTGCATTTCATCTGCCTTGCTACAGTGTCTTTGTTTGAAACGCCGTCGTCCTTTAAAGATGCATTTCTGAAACAACAGGGTACATAAAGGTCAGCCAGTCGTTTATGAAACATTATTTTCTTGTTTAATCAAGCAGGGGTACCATCTAGATGTAGATTTATTCCCCAGTTCTGAGAGAACCCTAAACGAACCATCCTCCTGTGGACCCTTCTTCCTCCCCTTCATCATTGATCTGCTGATGTTTTCCCGTCTCACAGATGGATCAGTTGCCTGCCAGCGGTCCTCCTGGCTAATGTACTGCTCTGTGGTTTGTGTCACCCCGAATGAAATCTCTCTGTCCCTGCACCGCTTTTCACTCTCGGCCCCCCTCCTTTCTCAGGTGGATCAGCTGACCTCCCAGCTAGCTGTACATGTAGCGAGTGGTGTCTGAGAGCGATTCTCATCAAACACCCCCCCCCCCCCCCTCTCTCTCTCTCTCTCACTACCAGGTGGACCAGCTGACCTCCCAGCTGAAGGAGAAGGCGGATTGGTGCAGTGAGCTGCTGCTCAGCTCAGAGCAGCTGAGTCGTGATTTGGGAGAGCGCAACGAAGAGATTGACAAGCTGGAGAGCCGCATCCGCGAGCTGGAGCAGGCCCTGCTGGCCAGCGCTGACTCCCTGGAGAAGGTTAGGATGGAGAGGGGGAGGGGGGGAGAAACGGCAGATGAAGGATGTGCAGGAGACTGAGTCAGGGACAACAAGAGAGAGACGGAGAGAAAAGGCAGTCTGAACAATAGCTGTGGAGAATGGCAGAGG
>NC_136650.1:9280071-9295390 GCF_949748355.1 Melanostigma gelatinosum | reverse complement strand
CCGGATAAGATTTGTGTCTTTGATCTTACACATCAGGCCTAAAATCACATTAGAGAGAAAGAAGTAGAGCTCATTCTGCTCTCGGCTGTCAACTTGTACCCTCCAGTCCGGTGTCAAAGACTATATGCGTGTGCGCGTGTGTGTGTGTGTGTGTGTGTGTGTGTGTGTGTGTGTGTGTGTGTGTGCGCGTGTGTGTGTGTGTGTGTATATATAGGGCTAGTGCCAACAAACTATTTGCGTTCATTTAATGTTCTTTATGTGATTGACAATTTTCTTGACAAAATGTGAACCACACTTAACCAAGCAGGTTACGGCGAGGTGATCGCGTCTGTGAATAAATGTTTCGCAGCTGCTTGACTCTCCTGTGAGGGAGCAGCTTCTGATCCGGCCTGACGTTTTGTGCGTTTAGCTGGCAGATTGATAATTGTTGAATATTACTGAGGGACTTTACTTACAGTCCCTCGCCTATTTCTAGACTTGCACATACGTGTTTCAGTGTTTGGACACGCGAGAACAGGGGAAGGGCTTTAGCTTCTGCTCCAGGCCCCGAGGTGACAACTTAAACCGTCCTTTTGTTACAGGAAACCGGCCTGCTTGGTTTTTGGCAGCGAGGCTGTCTCTGGATAGTTATGTAAGGGAATTAACGCTGTCATATTTACCCCTTAATTTCCTGCCTGGAAGGGCTTATGTTTTGCTTGTGCCTGAATCAAACATTAATTGATGCGCTGACTATTTAAATGAGAGAATCAGGAGCGTTGCCAGTGAATTTAAAATGCCCACCTTTCCCTGAGCAGCTGACACAGAGCCTCACATTTTTAGCGTGAAATGGAGATCCCCCCCCCCCCCCCCCAAATAAAAAGGTGCTCTGTCCAGACTCTAACTACGAAAGACGTTCCATTTGCAAAAGGACACGACCTCGTCTCCGTTTGGAGGCATGTTATCGTTTTCTGAATCATTTACTGTGAGATAAGCCATCTGTAGCACGGCAGGCCCCGTGCCGTCGAGAAGAATTCCCCTGACGAGCTGCACCGTCTGGCCCTAACAATGACACGGATGCCTCCTCCTCAGAGAACCTGGTACAGCTCGGGCCATCAGCGAGACAATCACGGGGACCGGTGCTGCCTTCAAGTGCTTTTTTTTTTTGGAAGTCGTAAGAAAATGACTTGTGTTTCGTTCGGGGGCCCCAAAAAATGATGTCATTGACATAATGAAGGTTTTATTTTGGGAATCGTGCAGCACAAGAAATACATTTGGCAGAAGGTTTTGTCCAAAGCAGCACATTTTCCTCATCCAATCAGGGGGTTGCTAAATGAATAGAAGAAGGCGGGAATCAAACACCAACTCTACAATTCATGGCCAGCCTGAGCAACCAGCAGGACGCTGGTAGGCTCAGTGATCACTTTAACATGGTTTGCAGCTACACATTAAACAGAGTGCACATGAGAAGGTGTGTCAAGCTATTTACTCACTTCACTACTTTCTTCGGCGCTCAGCTTGTATGATTGATATTTACTTTCACTGGAAATGTTTACCCTCTTTCTGCGAATCTTACTGCCATTCAGTGCATTCACTCCCTGACACATATTTAAGAAGCCTTTTTTCCCCCAGTTCGTTTCTGGATTCCTGATTCTTGACAGTACTTTGTATACTGCATGTGCAACCATGCGTTTGTTGTACATAACAAGTGAGGTTCAGTTTCATGGGCTCTCTTGTGTCAGACGCACGCACTGGTTTTCCAGCTGTACACTTTCAAGACAACAAGATGATGACATGGGAAACATCCCAACCAGGTTTCCAGACAACAGGTTTGTATGAGGATGTTAGTGTAACCACCTAATCTACCTTCCACCTACAGGTGTCGCCAAAGCTTCAGCCCATGTCCCTGCTGGGGAAACTGCCGGTGAGATGGACTACACAGGACATTTGAAAAACATTATGCAACAGATTTACATTAAGTATGTTTACCTATAGGATGAAATATGAATTTAGACTAACAATGATGAGTTGGTTTATGTATAAGGTCACCTGTGTACCCTGAACAGATTTAGCTATCTTTATTCTAAGCTGGTCTGAAAACATGTTCAAATGCTGAAGTCCAGCGGGACCAAAAGAATAATATCTCCTCAAACTCAAAAAAGTTTAGTGTGCCGTCGTTGAAGGCGGCCAGTGAGGCTGCTCAGCAGTGGCGGCTGGTCAATAGAGGGCCATGGGGCATAGCCCCACCATGAGCCACACAAAAAAAAAAAATTATAATAATCATAAATTATACAAATTGTCAATATTTGTGTTTTTGAACGATGGAATGTACCCAGTAATGTGTGTAAAATATGATATCTGCGCACAATATATGCTTTTCCTGCTCGTCCTCTCTGTCTGTGTGCACAACACTCTGAGAACGCGCAGCTTGGGGGGCCTGATCGTTTTGGCCCAAAAGAGACGGGTGTATGAAGCAGTTTAGAACTTTGGCGGAGATTCTGCAGCCAAAGAGCTGATATCAGATCAGCCTGACCTCACAATCAGACAGCAGACTCGCGGGAAAGGGAAGCAGACTACATGCGAAGCTTCTGTACTAGCTGTACACCAGACAGGTTTGGCTAGCTGGATGACGTCATGCTAATCATTTATTTAGCTTTTTAAAACAACGGGGACGGATCCAGCACGGACAGTTACGGGAGTGAGGGATGAGGAGGTAAGGAAACATGAGAACACCAGGGTAGGGAGTGAGGGATGAGGAGGTAAGGAAACATGAGAACACCAGAACACACATGAGAACTCTGTCAAGCTACATATTCGGCAAAGTGAACATCTTTTCTTCTACATAGCTGTCCTCAGTCTCATCTGCTTAACTTGGTCATGGAGGCATCAACATGTAATAGAGATGTTAAATTAACAGTGAAAACTCATCATTAATTTAACATCAGTATTTATAATTACACTTCATGTTTACTTCTCCTGATCTTTACCTCCTATAACAAGGTCCATAGGGGCATCTCAATAAATTAACATGTTATATTATATTATATAAGTGTTATTGACTGATTGTTTTCGTGTTGGAATCTATGTTAAATATTTAACTGCCAAGTAATAATGCGTGTTTGATACTTACATTTTTTTTTGCATTGAATCATACTGGGATGTTTGCTGAAATTGATAGGATGGCCTACCTAGAACATGTTCCACCAGCCGCCACTGCTTCAGGATTATATTAGTCCAGAGGTGAGTCATCACAGAGTGGGACAAGAATAAACTTCCCATGTAAAAGAGCTATTTCTGTTCTGACATGGAAATCTAAGTTTGTTAATGACTTCATCTGTGCATCCTGAGGACAGGTTTGTTGCTGGTTGTCTGGCACGTAATCCCCCACACTTCACTTTGTGTACGGATCAAAGAACCACAATATAACACAGAAATGATTGAGCTTTAGAGGTGATTATTTTACCGTGAGACAGACTGAGGGCAACTTGTTTCCCTCAGTTTCCAGTGTTTGTACAATGCTAAGCTAGGCTAATTGAGTACACTGTACTCTGACTGTCATATCACTGAGTGAACCCTAATAACGATGAAGATCTCAGTTCCATAGCTGCGGTATGTATCTGTTCACCTGGTCCCAGGTGGTATCTCAGATGCGTCTCTGCTGGTCTGAAAGGACCCTGATGGGATCTCCTCCAACCTTCTCAGGATTCTGGATGTGACTCGACACTCCTCCAGCTTCAGGAGGAGTGTCACTGTGAGTCAACTCTCCTCCTCTGCGGAAGGAGACAAACCCAGGTGGGGGGGTTTTGAGCTGAGCTGAGATTAGGTAAGGAGACATTTTGGGATCCAAAATGGCGTCATCTATCGTCCCCTAGGAAATATGATGCCGGCTCTTGCGACGCAGATACTTTGCAGGATAGGGAGGATGACGTGACAGTCCACTGGTGACGTATAAGAAAGCTTTCAAGGCCGGTAAGACGTGTGTGATAAGTCGGTCTTCATTTTATTATATTTCAGCATTAATGAGCTGATGCAGAAGGATCAGTGGGGTCGCTGATCGGCATTCAGTCTCGGTAATAGTCCCTTTTGAGCCTATAATTGGCCGTCGGTGGAACAAGGGTCACGTTAAAGTCAAAATGTTAAATCTGCACGCAGGAACAACTCAGCTTCCGTGAAATAGGCACAAGCTTGCATTTATTGAATCGTCATAATGGGCCTAAATTAAATGAAAACCTCCAATTTGCCAATGACAGCACACTGATTCCGGGTTTTATGAGGCAGGCTTTCTTGGACATGTTGTGAAGCGAGGCAGGAGAATGTGGATGTGCATCTTAATTAGGGCGGCGTTAAGCTTCCTAGAGGGCTTTGCTTTTGCGCACATTAATTTGGGCTCTTGCCAATCCTCTCCAGATCAGTTGACTAATGTGTTGACAAGTGGAGGAAAGTTATCGCAGAATATCAAACAGGTCACGTTCGCCGTCTGCTGCTGCTGCTGCAGCAGCAGCAGCAGCAGCAGCAGCAGCAGCAGCAGCAGCAGCAGCAGCAGCAGCAGCAGCAGCAGCAGCAGCAGCAGACGCCTCTTGTACGCGATGCAGTCGCGTGTGTGAAAATGTGCTGAATATTAAACAGGGCAGGACTTGACTGTAACCCTGGGCTGTAAAAAGTAATCGAGGTAGATATCAGGCTGCACAAGGACAAAGATTATATGCCCTTCGTTGAGGTCTTCATAATGTATTTACATTCATAAACATATCAGTGAAGTGAGACAAAAAAACATCCCATTTAAAGCGTCTTATGAATTATATAAAACACATCTGATCATCTGCTGAAAGCTGCACTGTCCCACAGCAGAAAGTATGTTCGCAAAAAACATCCCAAAGTCTCCGGTGTGTGAGTATATTAATGGATGTGAGATTTAAGATGACTGCAGCGTATTCTTGCCTGCATTAACACAGCAGCCTCTGTAGATTGTGGAGAAAGTTGAAGAAATCGATGAATTTGTAATCAAATGAAAATAAAATGGACTGTGCTCCAGCTTCACAGATTCCCTCCATGGAATCGTTTTTTTTTTTCCGATTTCTATTTTTTACGCCTCCAGCTTTCACTTGTTAAAATTTTCATCTCTTTTGTCCTTCCTGTGTTCTTCCTCTTTTTTAAATGTTCACTGTACATCTCGCCCTCTGGCCTCTTATCATTTGTGTCTAATCTCTCCACCATCAGCTTGCATTTCCTCTGACGCCTCTTCTTCATCTCAGACTGTCGTACCTAACCTCCAGTCACCACATTGTTCCCTAATCACCCCACCCTCCTCCTCCTCCTCTTCCCCTCTGCCTCCAGATTTAGCTGTAATCCCTCATTTCTGGTCGCTACATCTGCACAGCACTCAACAGCTGGGGACCCACTCACACAAACAGCCAAAGACCTTGTGCAGTGTGTGTGTGTGTGTGTGTGTGTGTGTGTGTGTGTGTGTGTGTGTGTGTGTGTGTGTGTGTGTGTGTGGGGGCGGGCAGATATGTACATGTGCCCACACTTTGGACATCTGGTCAAATCTTAAACCCAGGAATAGCTAAATGCTTGTCTCCAAAAAAGATGTGACGGAGTATTCGGAATCAAAGGAAAGATGATACTGATTATAATTGACAGAAAGCTGCAGAGAGAGTACATCCAGTCTGGTTTGTAAACAAATCTAAAGAAGGAAAACCAGCCTAGAGATGACAACCAAGCTGTATCTCTCACTCTGTGGTTCACTTCATGAAGCCGTTGAGCCAAAATCTGGAGCTTCTTCTCTCACACACACAATGAGAGACCTTCTTTATAGAGTTGTTGAATTATTTGGTATTGATTTATTGTTAAATGATGACAATTATTTTCTAGGATTATGAGACTGCTGCATGCTAGCAGCTCTGTACTCTGTACTTTGCGCTAAATGCTAACTTTCTGCTAAAATGCTCACATTGACATTGCTAACATGCTGATGTTTAGCAGGTATAACATTTACCATAATAACCATCTTAGTTGTGTGTGTTAGCATGCTAATAATTGCTAATTAGCACCAAAACCAAAGCACAGCTGAGGCTGATGGGAATGTGGGATCGTTTTGTCTGGGGATAAACCAGTGGGTGCCAGTTATTCAGGTTCATCCTCTGGGGACCATGAATGTTTCTATGTCACGCTAATCCAACACAGCCACGAGAAATACGTCTATGTCCAATACGAGCATAATGTTTTAAGTTGTTTAAGTGTACAGATGTGAATTATATTGAGTCAGATCCAAAAGCATGAATATTTCATGGGGGATATTTGCACAGTGATTTTGTTGACACCCATTTTGAACATTTCGACTGCTGAACTCCTCAGTCTGATGACGAAGCACTGATTTGACGGGGCAATTTATTAACAGGTGTAACGTGTTGCTAAAAAGCATGTGTCAGATCCACTCACTTCAACTGACTGCGTCAGATGTCACAAGGTATCTCAGCTCACTTCGCTCGGGGGCGAATCTTTCCCCAAAATGTCATATTGACAAACTAATTTTGCAACTGCTTTTCAGTTTCAGTATTCCTTCTATTTTTTTGCAGACGTTGATGCAAACTGAGACCGACATGCTGTGTGACTTCAAAATATATCTACAAATACGGAAACCGATCTCATGAAAACATTTGTGATTTCACAAACAACCTTTGTTTGTGTTTTCATCGTCTTTCATCGACAGCTCTGCATCGGACTCAACAGTGGACTGTTTCTTATTCTGGAGCATAAATAATCTTTGAGGCTGAAGCCAAATACCCGTTCACAGCACATAACTCGTGTGATCGCTACAGTACAGAGTGTTAATGGCCGTAATGATAGATGAGATGTGAACACAGAGTGGTGAAGCATTCAGATGAAGTGAAAGGACAGAGTGACATCCCGCGCCATAACTTGAAGGTTTTGGAAATGCTCATTGAGAGTTTATATTTTTTATTAATTAACCGTATCGACTCAAAATAAAAGCATTTTCATGACTTCATTGTTTTTTTACAGTAGGTTATTTTAAAGCTGGACACATGTAGATGTCGTGTTTGCAGACATCGCATGTCCTACTTTCAATTTTTTGTTTCCCAGCTGGCAGCTCGTGTTTACGGGAAACCTAACATCACATGAACGCAGCATGGTTGGGAGCCAGCTGAGGTCCAGCCTTTAACAAGAGGCACCTGTGCCTAAGCAAACCCCTCGCCTTTATATCTGCGAGTGTCAGGAAACACTGAGGGAGGCTGGGACTGCAATGAAGAACGACTTCTACTTTAAACACACTACATGTAAAACTGTGGCACGCCTTGTATGTTTCACATGGTTCAGCCGCTCCACACTCAGCCACATGGGACTGTTACCGCGAGGCTTCATGCAAAGCAATTCACCAATAAAATCAAAGCAAATATTTAACGAACACTCCCCGCGAATCAGCTCCTTTACTGATATATCTTTTATTTTCAATTCTTAACAATCAGACAAAGTGGATCATGAAAGATTAACAGCCTGTACCTTACATATAAAAATGAAGGCAACACTTCCCATGAACACCTTTATTGATACATTTCACGTGTGTGTTTTTGTCCCCTTTCACTTCCCTGTAGAGACAATTGAGATTTCTGAGCACTGACATCGTTAGCAACTTTCATGCTGGAAAACAGTGATTTAAAAAATAATAATTTCAAACATTAATGGATAAGAAATTGTCAGTTTGCTCTTCTGCCAATCTGTGGCTGGCAGTCTGTAACGACTCAAACTTTTTTTCGTCTTAACATATCAATCATATTCAATTTTATGAAGAATGATAATGATTTTCAAGCATTTCTTATCCATTATAGTTCTACGCGATTTAAATAAAACAGACGTCCCAGTTCATTTCCCCTTAAATGACCCAGAACAAACCGCACTCCCGCTGTGGCATCGAGGTCCCAGAATGGGCACAAGAGTCAAGTATTGACAGACACTGATGACTTCCAGGCACAGCCTCAGTTTAATGGTTATCCCCAACAACACTCTTTTAGCAAGAACTTTAGAGCAGGTTTTATTTTGTTGTTTGGAGAGAGAGCGAGAGAGAGAGAGAGATTAAAACAGGAGACTAAAATCTATGAATGGATGTTGAAAGAGCAAATGAAGTCGATGCAGGATGAGTAAAGAACAACGACGTGTGTGACGTCTGTCTGTGTCAGCGAGGGCTCGTTTGAGTGAGTTGAGTGCAAATGTGCATGTGGATGTGCATGCTGAAGGCAGTACTTATTCAAGAGAACGAAAACAAGTCAGAACATGGTTACATGGTTCACCTGTCCTGGCAGAGCTGTTACACAATCCCTGTTCAGTTAACAACACATCACAGTGAAGCCGAATAACAATGACGCAGGCTTTCTGCTGGTTTTCTCCTTAAGTTACTGGGCTTATTCATATTATATCATTTCCACTATTATGGTCCCTATTGGCAGTGGTGAATGGAAATTTTGTTTTTGCCTCGTAACAGATGCCCCCCCCCCCTTGCATTGTACTCTGTCATAGATTATTTTGTCATACAGTGCCCTCGCGCACAGAGGGAGCAGATGATGTTTTAAGGCGTGTTTATTGTTATAATACAAAGACCTACATTTACTGTAAACGACTCACTGACGTGGTATTCACAATTTCGTAAGTGGAAATTTTCTGATAGCTTCAATTTGTGACACACACTAGTGTCAGAGCCAATGTTATTTTCTTAAATCCGCTTTTGTGTTGTTAATGTTTTTCCTAAAGTTGGGGATGAAAAGCAAAGAACACCAAATGAATTACTTCTGTTTATTTTTATTCTCCAGTGTTCCCTAGAATAAACGAAAAATGTGAACTTGACCTCCCATGTAAAGTGGGATCCGTTCATTTTGAAGGCAGCAAGACAACATTACCAACAACTGGTAGGAGTTCAACACAGTGAATTCAAGGCCAAAATGGAAGAAGACAGAACATTCTTCTGTCTCCCACAAGTCACTCCACAACCAAGCCTCCTGCACCACCTATTCTTTTCACGAGCACACACAGATTCATTCTGCTGTGCCACTCTCAGATATTACGAGGCACTGTCTCTGCACCCTGCTGCTCCAGACAACAGGCTGTGCTGCAGCGAGATCACCAAATCCATTTATAGCCGATCACCAGCAAGGAAGGTCTATCAAAGCTCCATAGTACCCACTACCCCCACTGGCCAACATGAACACTCCAATTAATCCTTCACTAATACGATTTCTTTCACTGGAGTCGTGAAATTTGCCAATAGCAGCTGGATGATTTAGAGCACCCGACTGGGCTGAGCCCCTCATATCTCCTGAGATGAACAGAGCTTACTGTGCATGCACTAATGCCTCATTGAAGCCCATTGGTGGAACTCCAACTGAGGGCACATCACCCCAGATAGTATCCATATGTATCAGCCGACCAAGAGGTCCAGGAGAGGCTGCAAACAGACCATCCAGCTGTTGTGCCAGTTGTGTGGTAAACACAGCAAGGATTAGCCCCTGATCTTAAGCTTGGAGATAATGATTTGAAATGCATGCGTCCTGTTCTGTGGGCAGCCCAATATGCTCCCTGTATCCTGTCTGCATTCAGAAATAGAAAGACCTCTGGTCCGGGTCGGCGCCCGAGCATCCACCGTCACTAACAGGCTCACTGATGGACATGTTGGAAGCACAAGATGATAAACTAATACCTATGTTGCAGATCACACACACAAACTGACATATGTACAATATACAGGACATAATTTGCACCTTTTCAGCAGAGAGTGACCTTACGGGCACTCTAAACCTCAGGATGAAGTGTCTCATTTCCACCGGGTCATAAGAGGTCTTCACTGCCATAATGAAGGTTAATGAGTGGTCTCATGTATAAGTACAGCACAGCCCATTAAGGTCGACCACTGATGAATATGACCTGCACTCCCCTCAAATATGAAATACTATTGCACAATATCAACAGAGCGAAGAGAATAATCTCTCCCCGCAGGAGCAGCTGCAGTGAAATTCTTCTGGTCGTTTGCTGTAACGTACCTTTGGGGTTCAAAGTGTGAACGGCAACTGTTGGTGATGTTCATGTCCACCTTCAATGGCACACCTTCTTTCATATTATCACGTGTGCACAAAATGAGCTGTTGACTTATCACATCCGGATAGTATAACGACTGTATCTGCAGTGAGGGGTTATAAATAGAGCTGTTAGATTCGTGCTGCATTACCCATTTAACATCACCGCTGACACAATTCACTGCAGTCTGTCCCTGCTTCAGCTCATCGAACACGTCTGATTGTTTCTGTCAAATTGGACATCTTGTCGCTTTCCTCGCCGGTGAGGTGCTTCAATGCAGAAAGCTACTAATTCAGTACACTCTGTTCAGCTTAAGAACTCTTGACTCTTAATCTTGTTCAATCATTGTATCTGTTACCGTCTGTTTGCTACATGTATGTCCTGCGTTTATGGACCTCCGGAGGATTAGCAATTGCAGAATTGAATGTGAATCATATATAAACAATGTAAGAGTGGTCAAATTCAGGTCATGTTTGTTTCCAAAAGGTGTTCAACATATTGCAGCAGTACACCTCCTCGACAGTGATGACGGACGTGGGAACAGATGATCTCTTTGTGAACTCTGTCACGTCCAATCATTATCTACTGAAAAACCTCAGGACTCGTCTCGCACTCCGCTCACACTTGTTTGGCTTTCCCTGCAGAAACATGTTTCTTTTTAAAGAGACTCCTCCTCCTCAGAGGAGGCAGCGAGTGAGCATGCATATTCATGACGGGAGCGTGTATTAAGTTAGCCAAAGACAGGAAAGCATGTACCTTCTAACCCGGTCGAACGGCTGAGGGCTTTATACGCGCTAACAAACACAAGTTCACGATGCACATTGAGGCCATGCAGAAAGATAGATTTCCTCAATAATGAATATGGTGGTTCCAGCAGCAGAATGCAGCCTGTTTAAGAATGATAGCTGAAAGCCAAGCCATTTTATGGGGGCGGATCCATAATGCAGAAATCCCGAGAGGCAGCACCTGCCTGCTTGTACAGGCAAGAACACACACATGTTGCGTTCCTAAGCACACACACACACACACACACACACACACACACAGACACACACACACACACACACACACACACACACACACACACACACAGACACAGACACAGCATGCAGGGCCAGTGGAGGCTGCTGCTGCGTCGGTGTGAGGTGCAGAGTGGGGCCCCTCTTGGGCAGAAGGGTCTTTGTTCCTCTTTCATGGGCTCTGCTTCCCTCTGATGATGGGCCCATTGTCTGTGCCTCCAGTGGACGTGCACCATTCAGGCCTGCTGATAAAGCCCCCTTTCACAAAACCGAAGCAAGGGAACAAGGAGGGAAAGGGGGAGAAAGGCAGTGATGGAAGTGTGGAAAGGCAAAGGAGATGGGAAGGAGGAATGCAGCGAGAAGCAGAGAGGGTCAAAGGCAGGAAAGAAAGGATAGTGATGGAGGAGAGAGTTCTGGAAGGGTGAGCAGGACTGCTGAGATTTTTAGAGTTGGAAAAAGAAAAGAACAAAAAGGATAACTGGATCGGAGTGGAGTATTTGAAGGTGGATGAAAACTGGCTCCTCGCCTGCTGATCTGAGATTAGCCATCAGGCGAACAGAAGCTCTTGTCTCTCCAGTTGTTTCCAGGCTGTTAGATCACACACTGTGCAGTCAAAAGCCAGCACATATCCAGTCAGCATTGCATGACCCTGAATGTTTTTCCATCACAGATTTTTTCCCTGAACTTTGAGGAGAGCTTTGTACCACCCTTAATGAGAGCTAACATCAGCGCTTGACTCGCAATTCTCTTGGCTGCAGTTCAGCACAACACCGATTTCGTAATTATGCAGATTTGTTTATTTATTGCGTGTAACCATGCGACCGAACCAAACACGGGCTTATTTTTGCTCGGAAAGGCGGGGAAGGACGAGGAAGAGGACGCCGAAAAGTGACCGCTGTCGCTGTCATGCGGAGCCGGAGGGGATGCTGCTGAGAATGTCACACAGCGTTCGGTCATACCAGCAGGGCTTGGCCTTGAGGCAGCCTCTCCCCTTTCTCCTCCACAGGATTAGAGGGGTGAGCGGTGAGCACTCATCGTGGTCATGCGTTTTTCACCAGCTTGCTACGACACAAGCACGCACGGGGGAGAAAAACGCACACTCAGACAGCAGGCAGAGGTAGTAAACAGTGGCCAAGTACCGCAGGAAGACATGGATTGAGGCCACAGAAGGACAAGGAAAGAGGGAGGCAGCTGGTCACTTCAGATGGTTAACGATCCAGTCGCCTTTCACTCTGACTGAAAAGCAGGAATAACAGACTCGAGAGATGTAAAAGCAGATTTGCCCCAAAGATTTACCGAGATCTTTTTTTTACCAAGAAGTCCATTAATCTGCCCTGAAAAGTAATCATCTAAAAACAGTTGCACAAACGATGGGAATGTGTCAGAGCGATTCTGCGTACTACTTTTGGTTAAATCCTCGTGACGTGATGCATTGCAGCGGAGGTGGTCATCATAACATCATCTGCACTGAGCCCGTCCACATTACCCTGAGTCAAAGTGTAAGAGCTTGAACTGAAGCGTCACATTTTTGATGCTCCTCTCCGGCCGTATAAACACACTCTTTACGTATAATGTGAAGTAGGAGAAGTAGAAGAGTCCTCTGAGAGCAAGCTGGTCTGCGTCAACACACCAGATGAAGATGCCCTTCCAGACACAGAAGAAACAAAATAAATCAAAGCTGGTGACTCAGTTTGACAAGTCGAGCACTCTCATTTGGGCTTTTTAAAGCTCCAATGTTCCCCCACATCTGTGAGAGAAAACTAACAAATTGCTTTTGCCTATCCTCATCAGAGGGAGTTCAAAGCCAGCCTGGTACGTCATGGCATTTAAGGGCAAAATAAAAAGTGAACTTTCTGAAATGTTAAAAATATTCAGTGATGATTACAAAGGACTGCCGAAAGCCTCAGAGAGCCGCATTCGTGTGCCAAGGCAATGAGCCATTTCAGAGGCGCAGTGTCCGTAGAGTTTGAATTTATTTTCATCCTGCCGTTTTAATCCAGCGACTGCACCATGTCTGATATCTCACAGACTCGTGTGTGTGCAGGGGTGATTCAGGGGGCCAGAATAGATTTAACAGGTATCCGAATGGAGCTGAGCAATTATGTCAGCAAAGAGGCCCGCTAAATGAGCATTTGCATAAATCCCTACACAAATCGACAGCCCTCTGAAAAAAACAAATATATATCGCTGTCGCTCCGACCCAGATAAAAATAGCCGTTTTGTGAATGGATGCAAATCAATAGGTTCGGGTGGTAATTACAGGCGGTCTGGAGGGGGGAGACAGGAAGCGCTGAAACTGAGCGGCGAGTAAAGCCACAGGGAGGATATGTTTTTAGGAGAAGACGTGGATGTGTTCAGGACTTCCACTCGCACAGCAACAGGCACTGGGACAAATCAACAAGAGGACAAAAACAAGAAATGTGGCGGGAGGAGAGGAAAGGGACGAGGAGATGGAGTGTGAGAGGGGAAGACAGAGAGGAGCGTGGAAGAACTTGTGTCTTATGACTTCGATATGCCATCCTGACAGTTGTGGTGCTGTGTGCTACTTGGGATTTAAATTGAATCACATTAAACAAATAAGACTCATTCAAAGCACATTTAGATTCAATTTTTTAAAAATCAGAATGAGGAATGCAAAGTAGAGAGACAGAAAGATGAATGTAATTTGAGCAAAGGGAGGTATAGAGAGATGGGGGGTGGAAGTCAATGAAGGCAGAGGGAGCGGGACGGAGCAGGAGGGGTAGGTTAAGTACAAATCTGGAACCACACAAGCCAACCACACGCTGAAAGACTGTAATTTGGATTTTCCCAGAATAGCCAGTAAACGAGGGAGAGAGGAGGGACGGAATAACATAAACTCTTTAGCAGCACGCAACACGCACAACAACAACACACTCCCAGGGACGGCCATCATATCTCACACACACACTCATGTATAGAGGCATACATATCAGCAACCGTATTTATCTACAACCCTGTAGGATTACAGAGTAACATGTACTGTACAGACACAAAAATACATGTGTAGATGGTAAAACTCTCTCTTTTGAAAACATTCCAAGGAACAGTTTGAAATTCAGAGAAATTAGCTTATTGGCTTTCTTGTAGAGAGTTAGATGAGAAGATTGATGCCATGCTCTTAAATATGAAGCTACAGCCAGAAGCCAGTTAGCGTAGCATATCACAAAGACTGAAAACTTTGAAATGGCTAACATGGCTCTGTAAAAGGTAACAGAATCCGCCTAGCAGCACCTCTGAAGCTCTTTCTTCTCGCCTTGCAGACTCTACAAGTACGCGAGTATGAACCCCAAACTTCAAACTCTTGCTTTCATCTTTTGTTTAACTCCAATGTGACTTTGGACTGGATTGTATGGAATATACATAAATGTACCGCTACATTAGCCTTCGGCTCAACAGAATTTCTCCGCACTCAGCACCGAAAGAGTGATGTCATTATTGAGGGAACACCTCAGGTAGTGTTATATTGTACAAAACAAGTTAACAATGCACATGTAAAATAATTTAAACAAATGAGATATACCTTGTTAAATAGTGATGCTTTTTTATTTTTTACCTTTGGAAAGAATCAGGCTAGCTGTTTCCCCCTGTTATAGTCTTTATGCTAAGCTAAGCTAAGCGGCTGCGGGGTCGCCTGTGGTTTGAGTGTGCACACATGTGTGGTATCAATCTTTTCGTCTAACACTTGCCATGAAAGTGAATACACATATTTCCCAAAATCTAAAACTAATTCTTTAATGTTAAAGCGTTTTCTCTTTTCTGTTCTGAACTCCCATCAGGAGTTGGAACAACCAAACAAAATGCTCAGCTCCTCTCCTCCACCGTAATTCCAGCCTTACACTTTCTAATGGCGGTTGCTATAAAACTAACAACACAACTGATTCATTGTTTTTGTAGTTTCTTCTTGCTGGGGTCACTGTTGTTCTTTACTGTCACAAATGTCTCTGTAAGCGATCATGCCTCTCCAACAAGTAATTGATACTTCTGGTACGTCCTGAAACAGCTGAAAGCAATAATCTCATCAGCAGCAGTAGTGTCATGGCTGATTTATGACTCCGCGTTTAACACTTCCACACTGGCCTGCAAAGCGCCGCACACAGTGCGCTTAAGATATCCATCTCTGTGGAAGTTATGTGCTCGTCCAGACCCTTTCAGCTGCACGTCGCTTACGCAGACAATGCACAGACATGCTGTCTGTCAAACTTACCAATAGCTTTCAATACACATGC